>NW_027530006.1:1741626-1749252 GCF_008692635.1 Crocuta crocuta | reverse complement strand
AGAGAGAGGGAGTCAGCCTCCGAAATAGGCTCCGGGCTCTGAGCTGGCAGTCAGCACAGAGCCCGACGCGGGGCTCGAACCCACGAACCGCGAGATCATGACCTAAGCGAAAGTCAGACGCTTAACCGACTAAGCCACCCAGGCGCCCCAATATCAGTATCTTTATAGGTGTCCTCCACTGGGTCACCACGTGTGATCCTCCCAACATCCCAAGTATCACCATCCTGATGTTACCAATAATTTAAAGGCAAGGAAACTGAGGCTTAGAGGTATCTCACACAAGACCTCAGCTTATAAAGCAAAGCTGGGATTTAAGTCCCTGAAGTCTGACACAAGAAGCCTCTCCTTAACCATAAATTCACATCTTCTCTCACATCACTAACTTAGATGATACCTCCTTTCTCTTCTTTTGGGGAAGGCAAAGGCTGCACTGCACGTTTGTTAACAACAACTTCTCCTTCTTCTTCCTTCTTTTTCTTTCTTCTCTTTCCCCCCCTTTTTTTTCCTTTTTTTTTTTTTTTTTTTGCTTCCAGCCACAGCCTTTACTCTAAGTTTAAAGAATGGACTGAGATCACATTGCCCATTTCAGATTAGTCTCCAAGTCTCAACAAACATTGCATTTCTCAAAGAATCGCCCTGCACTACGTCCTCTGAGGAGAAGGAAGGTGATTCTGAACAATGGAATTATCACTGGCCAGGTTTTGTAGTGAGGGCATATCTCTGTCGATAGGAGTGGTTCTCAGCCTCCTGGAATGTAAGCACCCATGCCACCAGTTCAGCCACTGAGATTTCCTAAGCACTTCACAGGATGCCTGCCTCTTACAACAAGCAGGGTATTCATGGGGGTTAGGGGATGGAATTCTGGGGAAGCAATCAAGGTGCTAAAGATAAAATGAAGTGAGCAACAGAGATGCTGTCCTGACTTATTGGAACTCACTATCTAACTC
The DNA here is from genome assembly GCF_008692635.1 of Crocuta crocuta. NCBI lineage: Eukaryota > Metazoa > Chordata > Mammalia > Carnivora > Hyaenidae > Crocuta > Crocuta crocuta. Next base: position 1,748,305 of record NW_027530006.1, on the reverse strand, counting down.
TGTCTGGTACACAGGAGACATCTGAAAAATGTGCAATAAGAAGTATCTGTGGCCCCTGATATTAGCCCCATCTCTCTCACTCCTTTCTTGCGTTACCACCCGTAATTCAAAAAAGGTAGGGGTATCTGATAGGATACTGGATGTGGTTATTAATCTCTCTAAGCCTCAGATGTCCTTTGGTAAAGTAGACATGATATTGGTATCTGCCTTGCAAGCCTTGCTGGAAGTATGAAAAGGGTTTATAAGTACCAAATACTCAGCAGAATTCCTAGAATATTTTAAGTGTCCAACACATACTACTACATTCAGACCACAAGTGTCTGTACTCTTTGATGCCTCATCCAGGATCCCTGTTTCTTAACTTCAGGGAAAGAAGAACTATCAAGAGAATTTTTTTTTAATGTCCCATTATGTCAACAATGTTTGCTGAGATTAAGGATTCACCCTATACAGTTTGCAATCAAGTTGTCTAAGTCAAACTACCCTTTGGGCTGTAACAGGTAGCTTTGGGCATGGGCTACATAAATACTCCTTGGAAAACATGGAACTTTGAATAGTCACTGCTAAGTGTTTGCTCACCAACCTGGGTTATATATACCCATTGTGTATATATACTCAGACATCAGAGACACACACAGATCACTACAATCTCAGTCTGTTTCAGAAAATTAGCTTGATAGTTGCCCCAGTCTTCAATTTGCTTTATCAGTGCAGACACAGCTCAATTCTTAACTGCAAAGTTGAGGAGTAGATAAAGAGAGGATAACTCTCTTCAGCTCATCTAATTGACATCTGTATGGTGCTCAACAGTAGATAGTCAATTACTAAATGAAAATAGATAAAAGCAGTACATAAGTAAACGTGCATTTACAATCTCTAGTAACTGATTTTACAAGTAACATAATAGTACTACAGGAAAGGTTCCTAGAATCAATGAGTACCAGTTCCAATGTTGCACAAAGATGACATAAATTGTATGAAAGAGTAGTAACAGCCATTGATTATGTGTACACGTCTGTCCATACAGTAAAAAGCTGTCATTTTTACCATAATAGAACCTGTCAAACTCTTGCCTCCCCCTTTGGCTCCAAGTGACTAACACAGTCTCTCAAAGTACAGGAGGTCCGTGTCACGTTTTTGCAGAGATGACGCCATGGCTAATGATGGCATGTAGCTGCTTGGAAGTGGAAATATGTTGGCAGTGACTTGACAGATTCCTTTTTCAATGAATGGATTAAATGCACTAGGTGCTGTGACAACTCCTTAAACCTCCTCAAGGCAGGTTGTTGGCATCCTAAGAGTATCCAAAAACCAAACAACTAATTTAGTTTCATTTTGTAGACAGCCTGACATTCTGTTGTAGAAAGATCCCTTTCTTCCAAGGGAAAGGCAATGCATACACAGTGAGTAAGTCAGTGTTATGTGTGTGTGTGTGTGACAGATTCTCCAAGTGCATCGAGGAAAAAGACTGATCATAGCTAAAATATATTGAATAAAGCTATACTAAAGCCCATTCTAAGTGTTTTATGTGAATTAACACCCTTACTCCTCACAACACAATTGAAACTATTGCTATACCCATTTTAAGATGAAGAAACAGAGGCACAGAGGTATAAAGTAACTTGCTCAAGGTCACACAGCTGAGTGCTGGGTGTCCTTGTATGTCTGTCTATCCATCTTTTCCACTGCTCTGTCTTTTACTCTGATGATTATTTTGATCATCACTCTTGTATTAGGATCATTGGGGTTCTACACCAGGCTACAGAAATTATTTCAATTTGCTTTAATCTCTTCTTGGAGATACGAAACTGCCTTGAGGATACTGCTTTCTGGTGGCAAATGTTATGAAACAAAGGTAGGGCTAGGTCCAAGCAAAGTTGTGAAGCATAAATTTTGCTTTGGAAATGAGGGGTCTCAAGCTTTTTATCATAAAACTTCTCAAACATTTAGAAAAGTAGAAATAGTGGCATCATCCACCATCAAGGCTGGGCAACTAACATTTTTCCCTATTTGCTTCATCTGTATCTATATATTTTTGCCTTGAACCATTTTAAGTTAACTAAAGATGTCACAATTCTTTACTCCAAAATATGTTAGCTCATCACAAAATGCAGACGTTCTCCAACATTACCATCATATCATTATCCTGTCTAACCAAGGTCACTGTAGTTTTCTAATATCATTTAACACCAAGTCTCTGGTCTCTCATTTTCAGTCTCTTTATCTTTTTGGATAGAAGACACTTTTCTGCTTCCTCCATCTAGTCTCTCCAAACACAGTACCTTTAATTCAGCTAAGTGCTCTTTTCCACAAGACCTTGCTGAATCCTAGAGATGGGAATTCTAGTCTCCTGTAAGTATATCTCAAGTTACATCACAAGTATTCTGACCTTGAATACAAAGAGAAACAGGCAATGTAGACAGGTCTACTAAGCATTAGCATGGCAAAGAGAATATGTTTAGGCATAGACTGTAAACCATCAATTTAAAATTAGGAATTTAATAGATATCCCTCAGGATTGTTAAATCATCTTGAACTCCATGAACCTCATCTATGCATTGAAGGACCATTACCAATACACCCTACTCAAAGTAACAGATTGGCAACATGTGAGACAAACGTAGAGAAGAAAAACACTTTTAGGGAAAACACTAAGGTGGAAAAATATGGAACCATCAGGCGCCTGCTATGGTTGAGCACAGGCTGTGTTGGTTGGATTGGTTATGGGAGCCCAAAGATGTAGAACCAAGTTTGCAGTACTAGCCCTCAGCCATAGCCAGTTTCCAGTGTACTCCTCTACCCCTCCAGTAGAAGCCACTATCCATACTCAAGCATAGTGTGGGTAGGGGGTCTCTTCCATCCATGCTTTATCTGAATACAAAATCTCTTGCCTCTTCCCTCAACAAATAGTGTGAGGACTCTGCCCTACAAAATCCTAATACCATTTCATGCCCAGCAACTTTAATATTGATGCAATGTTACTACTTACTATAAAGTCAAAATTCACATNTCAATACAGAAAATATGGGGGGGGGGGGTTGTTTCCTCTTAATCCATGGTCAGTCAAGGATCAGAAATTGCATTTAGTGGTTTTGTCTCCCTAGACTCTTCTAATTTCAAAGAGTCCCACACCTTATTTTTGTCCATTACGATATTGGCATATTTGAAAAGTCCACCAGCTTTCTTTTAGCTCTTAATAATTTGATCAATTTCTTTCAGACTTTCCAGTACACAGTTTTAATTATAGAGTACTTACAATTTTGTAACCTATTCTTTGTACTAAACATTATTAATGCTATGGCATAAACATTTCCCAAGTTGCTCCATCATCCTAATAACCATTACCTTTGATATATTTAAATGTTCCATTAAAGAATGCTTTAGAATTAATTTAACCCCTGTCTGGTACTAGAGATTTAGATTCTTCAAAATTACAAATAACATTGTACCGCCTCATGAATATCTTTATGCATGTACCTTACTCATTTTTAACACTCTTTTCTTAAGTTTATTTACTTATTTTGAAAGAGAGACAGACAGAAATAGGGAGAGCACGAACAGGGGAGGAGCAGAGAGAGAGGCAAAGGGTGAGAATCCCAAGCAGACTTCTCAACTATCAACATGTAGCCTGAAGCAGGGCTCAATTTCATGAGCAATGAGATCATGACCTGAGCTGAAACCATAAACTGGTTGCTTAACTGACTGAGCCACCCAGGAGACCCCATGCACATATTTTTCCTGCCTAACTGCTCTGGCCAGAACTTCCAAAACAGTGTTAAGTAGAAGTGGCAAAAGAGGGCATCCTTATCTTCCAAATTTCAGAGGAAAATTTTTCAGAGTTTCATCACAGAATAGGATATTAGCTGTGGGATTTTTCATATATAACCTTTATTATATTAAGATGGTTTCCTTCTTTTTTTTTTGTTAATGTTTATTTCTTCATTTTGGGGGTGGGTGGCAGTACAGAGCCCAATATGGGGCTCAATCCTAAAAACCATGAGATCATGACCTGAACCCAAATCAAGCATCAGATGCTCAACTAACTGAGCCATCCAGGTTCCTTTCTTTCAACATTCTTAATACATACTTTTCGTCCAAATACATTATTATTTTTCTAATACTCATTCATAGGATTTACTATTTTACTTTTAAGTTTGTTATTTATCTTAAGAAATAAAAAATAAAGCACCCTGAAATTCACTGTTTTTTTAATGTTAAGTGTTCGCTCATAAAAACTTACTATTGTTAAATAGATGAACAAATTAATATGCAAAATTGATAACAAGAAACAAGGAATTTTCATCATCACAAAGTTCTGATGTTGAAACCGACAATAGGTTCCTGTCTGAGTATGAGTTGGTCAGTTTCATACATCGTAGAAACCAGTGTATGTGAGTTGACTGTTACATACTCAAGCTTTACACGCAATGCTCAGTTTAGCCACAAGAGAGTCTGGTCTATTAGACTGAGACCCTCCTTGAGGATAGGGAAATGATTTTTTTACCTTCGTATCCCCAGTAACCAGTATTTAACACTTAGTAGACATTTGCTTTAAACTGAAGTTATGGCTGACTTCTGTTATCTGTAGCAGATTCCAATCCTTCCATCCTGCAAAGCCAATATCCCAAAATATACAACCCATAGGATACTACATCTTTACTTCTGGACAGAGTTTTGGTTCTCAGGCTCTGTCTTTGTCCTACCAGGATTAGATGAGTTGGAATCTAAGAAAAGAAAGGAAGTTAGGGTTTCCTTCTCTTTTCTTTGCCTTGACCAGCAGTCTTCTCTGGTTTCCTCTCCTTGAGCCCTCTGAGTTCTCTGAGATCTATAGTCACATTAAAAGTAAACCTAACTGAATTTAATAGCACTTGACTGTCATTGTCACATATAACCCTCATAAATTAAAAATCAGTCAATCAAACAAACACACAATATAGCTCTGGCCTCAAGAATGCTACCCATGACCATGGCCCCCAAGGCTCTTTCTTATGTTCTGATGCCCAAGAGAACAAGATGTTAGGAAGGGCATTGCTGGTACAGTGAGATGCTTCCTCATTTAGAACCCCACTGTAGTAATGTCTTGGAATTTCACTTACCACAAACACAGTTCTAATCATGCCATCAATTCCTAGCTGATCTCTTAGCTTGTAACTATTGCCCACCTCTTCTCAATCCACCCTTCAGGTTATTTTTGGGACATACTCTCCATCATTCAAATACTGGTGAACTTCTCATAGTTCATCCTCATATCCAGAACCCTATATGTAACATAAAATATCCTTGCCAATCTGAGATTAATCTCCATAACCTTCTTTACCAGCATCCTTTCTTCTCTGCATGAACCCTGCCCTCTTTCAACTCTCCACACTTTTTTGCCATTCTTTCCAAAGCCTCAGTCTTTTCACAGAACAGGCTTTTGCCAACATCACATCCTCCACATAGAATGTTCTTAAATACATGTGCCCCCGGTTCTGTGTCCCTTGCTCAGAAATTGTCCACAATTTACTGCTCAAGATACACTTCCATATTCCTTCCACTTTGAAACCTTCCCTGAGTTTCTCAAGCAATATTTTTCACCTTTCCTCTATGCACAAGTTTATGCTGGCACCTTCTGCCATGTTGGAATTCTTCATGCATACCACCATTTCTGCTCACTCTCTTTAATTCCAGCCATCCTGGCCTTTCAGATGTCAACCTTAAGGCTTTGCCCTGCTATTCACTTTATGGTCCAACAATGTTCATAGTTTCTCTCTCATCTCCTTCAAATCGCTGCTCAAATGTCAGCCTGTCTTAACCTTAACTCTCACCTTTCTTAGGACAGCAACCTCAACCTAATCAATGTCTAGCCCTGTAGTCAACTTCTTTCATAGTGTTTGGAATTGCCTGACATCAACATAGAGTTGATCTTCATTATTCACAGGTTCTCCATTTACAAACTCCCCTACTTCCTAAAACTGATTTGTAACTCCAAAACCATTACTTGTTGCACTTTTGCAGTCATTTGCAGACATGCTGAGTAGGGAGATTATCGAGCATTCAATGCACACATTCTCAGCTGAGGCCGAACAAGGTGATGTTCTGCCTTGTTGCAGCTCTAAGGGTGCCTTCTGCAGTCTGCTTAATACCTAAGTTTCATATTTTTGTGTTTCTGTGATTTTGCTGTTTAAAATGGCCTCCAAACATAGTGCTGAATTGCTATCTAGTGTTCTTAAGTTCAGGGCGCATATTATTTAAACTTTGCTCAGCCATGAGTTATAATTTTGTTAGTCATGAGTTCAATGATAGCCATTCAATAGTATATATTAAATAAGATATCTTCAAACAAAAAAAAACATAAATTAAGGTTCTAACTTGACTGGTTGATAAAATGTTGTGGCCAGAGGCTCATAGGAACATAACCTTGCATTTTTCCCTAGGAGCAATGGTTCAGTATTCACTAATTCAGTATTTATGGCATAAGATAGAAGCTCCATACAATCAGGGGCTGTACTGAACTCTAACATGGCCACATTTCCCTGCCTATAATAATGTTTGGCATAAAGTAGGTGGTCAATAAATACATGTTGAATTTCACCGAACCAGGAATTGTTCAAAGATAGAGACTATTTTCCCCTATCTTTGTGTCACTGGTTTTTTTTTTTTCAATGTGATTCTTTTTTTTTTTTTGTTTTTTTTTTTT
>NW_027530006.1:1573485-1741504 GCF_008692635.1 Crocuta crocuta | reverse complement strand
TTTTTTTTTTTTTTTTTTTTTTTTTTTTTACAAATAGTTTATTGTGTCACTGGTTTTTAACCAGGCTACTATTAAGTTCTTAGTTAACAGTGGAAAAAAGAAATGAATGAATGGACTGTGATTCTCCTATTCCCAAATAGCAAGGCTTGGATTTTATCAAGAGCTTTTCATCCAGGAACAGTAAGTACTATTCTGCTACCATTTTGTAACTATTGCCTTATTTGAAACATTATCCTTAAGACAGACTTTCATGCACAGCATCAGTCTTGGATGGCCATTGCAATGCACCCATAATATGTTCCAGAATGCTCGCATCCATAATATATTGAAATTGCAAAATACACAAAAGCTTTTCTTTTAAAAAATTTTTTTAATGTTTTATTTCTAAGAGAGAGAGAGAGAGAGGCAGACAGACAGACAGACAGACAGACAGACAGTGTGAGCAGGGGAGGGTCAGAGAGAGAGAGGGAGATACAGAATCTGGAGCAGGCTCCAGTCTCTGAGCTAGCATTCAGCACAGAGCTTGATGCAGGGCTCGAACTGACGAACCATGAGATCATGACCTGAGCCAAAATCGGGTGCTTAACCAACTGAGCCACCAAGGCGCCCCAACACAAAAGCTTTTCAATGCCCAGGCAGAGTGCATAACAAGAAAAAGCAGAAATCTTTGATGCAGTAATTTAGTGTATCTTTATCCCCCCAAGGCAAAACATATACAGCCTCAATCAAACTATCCAGAAAGATTTGAACTTGGCCAGGTTTAAAGATGTTTCCAAACAGAGACTCAGTCTATTTGCTTCAAATACATCTTCTAAGAACCGTGTAAACCTCTTCTTGATGCTTTACATCTTAAAAAACAAATAAGATTTTTTAAAGGAACAGTAGAAAGTTCATTGACTATTTTCATGGCAGAATTGAAAATAGATTTCTCAATTTTATCTAGGCTTGCTTAGGCCTCTGTGGATGCTAAACGGGGAAAAAAAGAATGCTGTGATTTAAAACCTACAAATGAAATCTGAGGAGTTACAGCAATTGTTAGTTTTGTATACAATAGCATCAAGTTGGATACTGAAGGGGAAAAAAGGTTGGGTAAGCTCATTAAGTTCCCATGTATTTGCTGGGGGAAGAGAGGGCAGGGACTCTCGTTTTCCCTTAAGACCCTCCAAGAGCTGACAATGACTTCAGAGAGCAGAAGCTCCTCTATAGTTTTTTATTTGCTAAGTATTGAGCACTGACTTTGTATTATGCACTTACTAAGCACTAGGAAAATCCAGGGTCTCTTCCATTCTTATATCTCTACTGCTAATGTCTGAGACACACATGAGCAATAAGTAATGCACCCTGGCTGTGTGAAATATGGTAAAAGAAAAATATAGAGGCCATGAGAGAGTAGAGCAGGGGCACTTAACTTGTCTGGAGGAGGTCAGGAAAGGCTCTCTGAATCAAGTCACTTTGGGAAGAAGAGCAAGGAGCAGGATATAACCAGATTAGAAGAAAGGTAGTTAACATTGTAGGGAGGAAACTCAAGTTGAAGATTCTGCTTTAAAAGCACTAACAGTTCCCTTTCATCCTTCAGTTCCAGAACCTTCTGATTCCCTTCCCCATGCACCTTGATGGGAACACAGTATATATACTTTTTTTAAAGTATTTTATTTATTTCTGAGAGAGAGAGAGGCAGGCAGCACTAGCAGGGGAGGGTAGAGAGAGAGGGAGACAGAATCAGAAGCAGACCCCAGGCTCTGAGCTAGCTGTCAACACAGAGCTCGATGCGGGGCTCGAACCCACGAACCGTGTGATCATGACCTGAGCCGAAGTCGGACGCTTAGCCGACTGAGCCACCCAGGCGTCCCAGTATATATACTTTTATATTACCTGTGTCCTTCCTATGTTTCGACATTCATCATCCAGATCAAATGACCATTTCACTAGGAAGCCTTCTCAGACTTAGTATGATACACCCTCATCCAAGACATAGTTAATTAACCCTTGTTAAGTATCTTTAAGCACTTACCACAGGCACTGTAATCATTTTTCTAACTATAAAACCTATTTGTTAGCAAAATGAACTATATCTGACTCATTTCTTTGTCCCTGGTGAAAATGGGGAAAGCACTTTGCACATTTTTTTTTTCTCAAGCATTTCTAGGACGCTGCTTCTCTGTTTTATTGAACTGGATTACTATTTATTGTCTGCAAATATGGTAGACGGTCCCAGCAGCTTCAGCGCCTCATCATCCATTGAATGGTCTCCATTATTCAATTTTGCTGAAAATTCCAATTTACTTTGGGGACTCCTCTCAATGTGAGTGTGACTTAAGATCACCTGCCTTATCCTGATCATGCTACATAGGGTAAAAAAGGAAATGCCAAGGCCTTGCTGATGATACATGGCAGCACTCTCTAAATGCTGTCAAATAATCCAAATATACAATGAATGAGAAGTGAACCAAACAACTTGTAAACTTCCAAGCCTGTTTACTCATGATTAGTATGTATTAAAGTTACTGGTATTAATAGGTGCTAAATGATACTTTGTTAGATGGATGGTTGGATACATGGACAGAAATTCTGATTTTGGATCTTTGGTGACCAAATTAGAATTACTGGTGATTTGGAATCCTGACATATTTAGCTGACTGTATTTTCACCTCTGCCAAGCTCTTTGTGTTGAGATGTCTAGCTAACATGAAGACAAATACTTCAACAATTCTCCTGGTAAGTTGTTGCAACATGGCTAGAAGTGGGGCAGAAAGTATAGAGAAAAGTCTCAGATTTCTTAGATCAAAGTTCAACTTATACAACTGTGAATACTTCATTTTTTGATAATCATATTCTCCATTCTTAGGTTTTCCATCTGTTTAAGGGATGTAATTTGCTACTCTTAGATGATACTCAATTAAAAAAAGATTTAGGAAAAATCACTAGAAAATTATTTTTAATAAAATATATGAAGTTTACTAGCTTTGAAATCCTGAGTGAAAACTAACAACTAAAAATAACATCAACTCACCTGCCATTAAGTTGTGGGCTAAGGCCATTTACTGATGAAATGAACAGGTAGGAAACAGGCAAGTGACCACAGAACCACTTACTAAGAGTATTTCCTTTTGTTATAGTAACTGTAAACTATGATATGAAGAATATTTCCCATTTAAAGTATTTTTAACTAAACAACAACTGTGAATTAAGACTGGCAGGGAATCAATGGTCAGGGAAAAGGAGAGGCACAGATAAGGCTTAGAATAGGTTCATAGAAAAGTCAGTTTGAACCAAGTTCCATCAGACAAACCAGTATTCCAGTTTCGTGAGCTTTACAAAGAACAAATGTAGTAGGCAAGACCAAAATTTAAGAAATAACCAAATATATTTCCCAAAGTACATTTTTGTATAGTACCAAGGGATCCACTAAAAAGCAGAGAGAGGACTATGCAATCAAATACATCTGGAAAGCAGTGCAAAATAAATCACAGAGTTGCAAGTGGCTGCCCAGAGACTCACTCTGGCCCCTAACCTCTTTCTGTTGGCTTGCTAATGGTTTTAATATAATTTTGCAACTTGTACGGAAAAACAGGCATTTATAATGCCTGGAAGAGAACCCAGTACAAAGTATGTGCTTAACAAATGAAAAGTGACTTTCAACAAGAAATTTCAAATGAATGAAAAATGAATTTTTACCTAACAACACAGAACTCTATCTCCTCTCTTAGAAATGAAATATTTGGGGGCACCTGTGTGGTTCAGTTGGTTAAGCATCTGACTCCTGATTTAGGCTCAGTTCATGATCTCATGGTTCTTGGGATTTAACCCCATGTTGGGTTCCATGCTGACAGTGTGGAGCCTGCTTGGGATTTTCTCTCTCCCTCTCTCTTGGCCCCTCCTACCACTCACACACTCGTGCACTTTCTCTCTCTCAATATATAACTTAAAAAATGAAATATCTAACTAAATTAATGTAACATCCTATAAACGATTATGCTGTTCATATGGGCCACATGTTTTCTTTTTTTTTTTTTTAACATTTAGTTTTTATTGAGAGACAGAGCATGAGCATGGGAGAGGCAGAGAGAGGGGGAGACACAGAATTTGAAGCAGGCTCCAGGCTCTGAGCTGTCAGCACAGAAGCCGACGCAGGGCTCAAACTCACAAACTTCGGTCGGTATCATGACCTGAGCTGAAGTCCGACGCTTAACCTACTGAGCAACGGCAGGTACCCCAGGGCACTTGTTTTCTAATGGGTCAGGGTCCATGCTATTCCTTAACATTTTACAGTGACCCACTTTGTTCATTCGTGTTATATGCCCAGCACCTAAAAGAGAATTCACTCTTAGAGAATCACATCATTATATTAACAGCACTGGAAGTCCCACACAACTTCCATGTGAACATACGAAAAAGTGTCACAGGTGTATATGTAGAAATAAAGTTGCTGAGTCCATCGTCTTTTTTAGGTATTTTCAAATGGTTCTCTCATGCAATTTTATCAATTTCCATTCCGACCAGTGTAATTGAAGAATCCCCACTTCCTTCCACCCTCACCAGTACATGATACAGTGCAAATACACTTTTATTTCGTAATGATGGGCATGAAATGCTATTTTATTATTATTTTAATTTGCATTTTTCTAACTGATGAGGTTGAGCCCTTTTGATGTATATTTTTATCCACAAATCACCTTTACAGACCTTCAGTTCATTTTTAAAAATTTAGATTCTTTTATTACTAATTTGTAGAAGTTAAACATTTTTGTATAACAGTCCTTTGTCAGTTAAATATATTGCAAATAGTATCTCCTAGTTAATAGCTTTATAATTTAACTTTAGAAATGGTATTGGTTTTCATTTCTCCATTTACTCCAGCATTGTTTGCTATTGAAAACAATTATAAAGTAAGTCGAGTCCACCAAATAAAAAAAGAATTACAGAAATCTTTGCTATATTTATAAAAAGAAGCTATATGGGGCACCTGGGTGGCTCAGTTGGTTAAGTGGCTGACTTCATCTCAGGTCATGATCTAGTGTTTCCTGGGTTTGAGCCCGGTTTCTGACTCTGTGCTGACAGCTCAGAGCCTGGAGCCAGCTTCCGATTTTCTGTCTTCCTCTCTCTCTGACTCTGCCCCACTCACACTCTGTCTCTGTCTCTCTCAAAAATAAATAAACATTAAAAAAAAGAAGCTATATAGTAACTATGATTACCAAATCAACATAAATTAATATTAAAACTACAATGTTATATGAAAAACAAGTTGCAAATGGTTATGCATGGAATGGTATCATTTTTGTATAATTTAAAAAACACAGAGCAAAACTCTCTCTAGTTTATGGGCAGCCACATGTACTGCAACAACATGAACCTCATTGGGACAGAGGCATAGGAACATCAGAATAATAGCATTGGTGGAAGGCAACGAGGGGAGCCTGGCAGTGGGGATGGGGAAGTAAGGGAGACTGACAGCGTTTTATTTCCTACAGCTGGTGGAGAGGCACCTGAAGCAGAGATGTTAATACATTAATATGTTATTGTCAAGGCTGTGATGTATTATTGTCTACAATTTGTGTGGCTGTGTGAATCACTTCATACACACTGATAGGGATACATATCTACACACACATTTAAATTTTTTAAAAGAGCTCACAGAAACATTGCATATTGTTAATGAACTAAACAATTCCTTATTATTTAAAAAATATGGAATCGAGAAAAGAACCCTATTTAATCTTATTCATTCAAAATTTTATAGTTATTTGTTTCCCATAATTCAATGTTTCTTATAATATCCACAAGACTCTTTTTCTTGTCCATTTGTCCCTTTTTCCTTCACTTCCTATAGTTGGGGTTTTAAGTATTCTATGGAACACACCTGAGAAATGAAATACTGTGTGAGACAAGCAGGATCGGGAGAAATTAAAGGAAAAAAACAGTTCACTGAAGTTAATGTCAAACAAGTTTGATTTTGACAATACACCAAGAGTTAGTTGGAATGTCTAATTTTTTTTTAAGTAGCAAAGAACTTCATTGCAAAAGCTTGTGTCCACAACACTGCCTTATTGTAAACATTAACTCTTCGAGATGCCTTACTTTGAAAACTACTGGTGTACTTTGAATACTACTGATGTATCTACTGATGTAGATAACTTTAAAAAATTTGATAGGAACCATGCTGTATGCTCCTAGTTCCTTAAAACTTGTAACTTTACAAGAAAAAAAAATTCCACTTTAAAATTACAAAAGTTTATTTCCTTAGAAACTATTTCACTGCACAACTATTTTGAGCTAAGCAATTATCTTTTCTAGGCCATAAACTACATTGCTATTCAAATAAATAGAATTATCAGACACCACAGGCACTTATCTTATTTACTCATAAGGCTAGAACATTTTAAAAATAAACATTATAATACATTGGACACTGCTCTGAGCAGCTTGTAAATCGCCATTCTAGGGCCTGCACAAGCACATCACCATTTTGCTGCAATGTTCCCCAGCTATTCTACAAACAACACATGAACTGAGGCTAATCATTTGTATAAAACCTTTTAATTTTAAAAAATCTTCATGGGGGTGCCTGGGTGGCTCCGTCAGTTAAGCAGCAGACTTTGGCTCAGGTCATGATTTCATGGTTCATGAGTTTGAGCCCCACATCGGGCTCTGTGCTCACAGTTCAGAGCCTGGAGCCTGCTTCAGATTCTGTGTCTCCCTGTCTCTCTGCCTCTCCCCTGCTCATGCTGTGCCCCTCTCTCCCTCCCTCTTTCTCTCTTTCTCTCTCTTTCTCTCTCTCTCACACACACACACACACACAAACACACACAAATAAACATTTAAAAATTATGTAAAAAGTAAAAATTAATAAAAATACTTTCATGCATTACGTTACCAGATGAGAAACTGGAATATTTCATACATTGATGCCATTAACAGACCACAGGGTGAGATTCATCCTACCTATTTTACAAAGGCTCAGAGAAGTTCAGTGTCATTGGACTGATCTAGGTCACACCTCAAGTAAGTGATAGAGCTGAATTAGAACCTAGGGCAGGTAAGTCCAAATGAAGCACAGTCTTCCAACTATGGGTATGGAGAGCAAACTTTATATTCAAACATCAGCCTTGGTTTGGAATGCTGGTCCCTCCGAGCCTCACCTCTCCTATGTAAGGTGGCCATCATGAATGCACTCATCTCAAGGCTTGCAAACACAAGATAATCCATGCCAAGCATCAGTGAATTTCCACTACTGTCATTTCAAAATTTTTACCACATCATAATGATAGTTTAATGCAAACCAGTACTCAGATGTACAATGTAAGGATGTTATATTCTAACTTATTTATTCTTTTGCTGAACACTCTTCTGGAGAAACTGGTATTTTAAAATAACCTGTTTGAGGAATTGGAAATGTGTTTTGCTTTCTTCACTAGACAGTTATGCTTATAGGGAAAACAGTCACACAATATTTACACAATAGAGACAGTCTCAGATATTTAGATTTTTTTTAAGCCTCTGAGTTTTTTCTTTGATTTCTCCCACTTTGTCCTGAGGATAATTAGTATATTGGCATTTGATGAGGTAGGTTGTGATTATTTCTTGCAACTATCTGCTCCAAGTTTTCTAGCCATGACTCTGTAAATAGGCTTCAGAGCAAAGAAAGCATTTTCAGAAAGCTTTTCTCTTTATACTCAAACTGAGCATAACAATGAAGACAGTAAAGGCTGTAATAACAGTGGGAATCTTCTTAGAAGACTGGGGCATTGCTGGCACCATGCATTTATCTAGGAGGATGCATCATGACCTGTCTTATAACCAGGTTTTCCAGAAGACCTTCTATTTCATATAATTCTATTTTTCCTCTAATTTCTGTTAATAAATGCAATGTGATTTCATAAAGATTCCAAGTCTTCAGATCAGAATTTGTCAGAACCAGAGTATAAAGTTTTAGTCCAGAAAATCTGTCTTTTTGTGTAGTATACACATGCATGTATGGATCAGTAATATACTGGCTGCATTATGTACTCAAAGTTCAGATACAAACTCTCTCAGTGTGTTATTGTGGCTTCTCCATTCTTCTAAATGCCTATGTGAATCCCTACTTAAGAGTTTTGGAAGATTCTTGTTACTTGTTTGTATTAAATGAACAATACGATTTAGAGTAAAAAACATAAGTAAAATAAGCCATCAGTAAATGCTCCCTGACAGTTACTTTGTGTCCAACAGAAGATAATGTAAAACTACTGAGATTTAATGAATAAAGAACATATCACACTACAGCAATTATATTACTTGGTATTGAGAACTAGAATATAAATCAGAGTTATACTTTGGGATCTTGAGAACCTGAGAACAGAAATGGGTCTGATTTGTGCCTCAGCTGTTCAGTGCCTAGCCCCATGTCTAGCATATGGTAGGCAACTGATGGGTACTTCCTGAATGAATGAATGAATGCATGAATGTATGAGTAGAGTTGGGTCCCAGAATTACTGTGCCAAAGAGCAAAGTAATTTATTCTGTACTTAAGGGAAACAAATGTAGGGCATGCATGTTGAAATTTAAGTTAGCCTCAAATTTTCATGAAAAGAATTCCACAAATTACCATTTACAACTTACTGATGATAACTCTGTAAAAATCAGTCAACAGTAATTTGATTGTGGTGAATCCTAACTGAACAAGGTACTCTAGTTGACCTAATCTGTAGTCAACCAAAATGAATCCCAGTGACCCAGGACAGACCTTTCCCAAGCAAAGACCATTTTTTATGAGAAGGTCTGGGAGAAGATCACACAACAAAATATATTGCAACATGGGTATGCTCTTTAAGCTTAAGGTTGGTTAATTAGAAAGCATGGCATCCACTATTAATTTACTATTATAAACCATAAAGAGGGAAATTGGAGACATCTCAGAACACAGACGGTTTGAGAATTGCTGGATACTGCAGATTTTAGCAGACAAAACCTTACAAAAAGTCATAGGAATCCAAAGTGATTTGTGTGTTCCTCAATGGTGCACTGTTCTATCTTGACTTTGCACCCAGGTCATTCCAGATCTAATTCTGTTTCCACCTTTGCAAATAAGGTCGTTGCTACAACTGACCCTTTTATATTTTTTTTCAGGCCCTGCTGCAAAAAAGAAGTATGTCAGTTATAATAACCTGGTTATCTAACCTGTTTCATTCCATGGAACCATGGAAGAGGAAGACCTTCAGTTATTTCGTCACCCAACCTGGCATAGGACTTTTTTGGTCCTGCCTGCTGCCCATCACTGGAGGAGCATCCCCGGCCAGGAGACCAACGTTAGAGGATCCAAGTGTCCTACACAGCTGCTTTATGAAATATTCTTACTTTATCTTGGCTTAATAAGTCACTGGCATCAGCACTGCCAACTCGGCTGCAATTTTGGACCTTCCCTACCACAGGGAGTGTTGAGACTCAAGTCCCATCCAGGCTCTTTAGGATGAACCACCGAGAGCCACAGAGAACGTTTTGGGGCTGATCTGTCTTTCTACGTATGTATTTCCAGACTGCAAGGTTTTGAAATTTTCTGTACAGTTTGTGAGGACTTTTGCACTTTGCCATCTGATGTTGTACCTTGGTTCACTGTTTGTTTTCGAATGCCTTGTTTCCATAGAGCCCTATTCTCTCAGACAGAAGAATATTTGGAAAAATTTTAAAACAATTCAAATTTTAAAAAGATCTCGGCAGACTAAAAAAGAAAGAAATGAAAACCACATACGTAATGACTGTATAATTATGATTATAGTACCACTGCAAATCATGTTATTTTTTTAACACAAAAAAAAGATATTTAAAGACCAAAAACTGTGCTGAGAAAGTATGCCCCACCTATCTTTGGTATAAGGATAGGTCACATGAAAGGAAGGTATTGGCTGAACTGAATAGAGGTCTTGATCTTTGGAATGCATGCCAGTAATGTATTTTACAGTACATGTTAATAATTTATGTTCAATATTTGTATTTGTGTTCTCTTTTGTTATTTTAATTAAGGTATATGGATATTTTGCAATAATTTTAATAATGATTAAGCTATTTGAAGAAAAGAATATGGATTTTTCATGTCTTGAGGTTTTGTTCATGCCCCCCTATGACTGACCAGTGTGATAAGGACTTTAAAAAAAAAAGCATGTATGTTTTTTACTGTTTGTAATAAGTACTTTCGTTAATCTTGCTGCTTATGTGCCAATTTAGTGGAAAAACACCCTTGCTGAAAAGCTCCCCCTTTCCATTCTCTTTCAATTCTGTGATATTGTCCAAGAATGTACCAATAAAATTCTTTGGTTAACTTTTTTATTTCCTGAAACAAATATTTTTGGTTGTTTATCCCCTTTTAGTTATATAGCTTATTTCATAAAAGCTTAAGTTAACACTGTGAACCACGAAACTTGTGAAAGAAATGAGCCTTCACTCACAGGTAAAGTCCTATCTGAAATGTAAAGGCGAATCCAGAGGTGCTAAATGCTCTCATAAAAAAATGGACCTAGCCCAAAGCCCATGTATTTTGTCTCTTTATAAGTGAAGTTGAGAACTAAGAACCTTCAGACATTGACTCAGTAAGTTACTCACCCAAAATAGCCAAGGTGTCAGAGGGAAGAGGAAATAAGGAAATACTAGCTTCAATAAACATTTTGGGGGCAAGTGAGTGAAAAGATGAATGCCTCTGTGAAACTTAACCAAAGGACCTACGTAAAGATTTTTATAACAATCCATTTGTCTGTACTTGTAAACAAATATGGTGGCCATGTTGACAGCAAATTAAGACTTGGGGTTCCCCAAAGCCAAATGTAGGAAATAACCTCATGGATCAACTCATAATAACTTGGGTTTCAGGATCACAAAACAATGTCAATTTACAGAGGATGACACTGGTTCTTAGCACTCAGGAAAGGGGTCCAAAATCCATTTAAATAGATGTAAATGGCCCATTGTGGATCTACTTGTGACTAATTTTCTATGGTCACTAAACTCCACTAACCTCTTGCCCATGCGATGGGTACACAAAGACTAGAAATCTTATTTCAGAATCACACTGGAAAAAATTAAAATACCTCCCACCTTTTTCCTAGCCCTTAAACACCCTTCAAGCAATAGACCAATGAGGTAAAAAGCTAATCACAGCAGATAGGAGTTTTGGGTTATCTACATTTTCAAGTTGTAGAACTAAACAATGGAAGGTAAGAGATGGCTTCCCTCCAGTTATCTATCCTGGGGGAAGTTATGGAAACATTCTGAATCCTTCATTTCCTCCAGCAGAAAACAAGTTTATACTACTACATATTTCATAGACTTAGGAGGATTAAGAAAAAATCCACACAAAGGACTTAGAACACTGCTTGGCACTCGGTTAACTTGCCTCATGTGTTAGCTAGCATCAGCACCACCATGGCTGTTACGTTTTGTCTTAAAAATAAAATTAAATGCACAGTGCTTTCTCATTCCAGACATGCAAACACAATCTATAAAACAACACCTGGGAAAGTCAGAGTGACTTCTGGCTATGTAGGAAAAATAATTTCTTTCACAGAGAAATTACAAGAGCCTTTCCCGATGATTCCAATGTATAAGCAAGAGTGCAGGGGAAATAACAAAAGCAATTTCACTTAGGATTGGAAAGAGCTCCTGCCAAGGACCTTTGCTCTGGCTCTGGCTCCTCAGCATAGCATTGAAATAACAGTGATGGAGACAACAACAAGGATAAAAATTAAAGCTTCTACAGCACTATAAGGAATTGTTATTTATATACATTATATATGTATATATACACTATTGTATACTTTATATGCATTATATACCTTATGGATGTCATATGCATTAAAATGCATACTTTATATACTTAATTTATAATCCTCACAAGGCAGTTCTAATCATCTTTCACAAACTCCATTCCCAACAAAGTAGCTGAGTTGAAATGTGTCTGTAGCCCTAAGACAGATATAATATAAAGTGTTCCGATAGCAGGGTGGTAGAATGAATGCTCACTCCCCTCTAGGACTCCTTGCTCTTCCCCAAATACACCAAGCACAGCTCATGCCTCTTCTCTTGCCTAGCACCATCTCCCCCTGCACAGCCATATGACTCCACTTTCTCATGTATTTCCAGTTTCTTCCTAAACATCATCATCATATCAGATGTCTTTTCAGAGCTGATCTAAGGGAGCAGTGTTCCCCACCCCGCCCCCATCACAGCGAATCCTTTGACCTGCTTTATTCATTTTTGCAACACTCACAACACTACTTTTTAGATTTGCATCTTTGCCTTTGCTGGTCCTGATGAGGTTTTTGGGATGATAGTGGGGTTTGTGGGTTCCAGAAAGAACGGCCACAAAAGAATTCTTGAATACATCTTTGGTGCAAAAAGTTGATTTTATTGAAGCATGAGGCAGAACCCTTGGGCCCTTAGAGCTGCCGAGGAATCATGAGGAGACTGGTTACATACTATGGAGTTGGGGGAGGTAAAGTCCAGGGGAAGTTTCCAGATAGATTTTCATATGCTAAAGAAGACTCCCAGGATAGGGGAGGCCTAGATATTGTCAAGCTAAGGTAGTTTTCTCTCTAGCAAAGCATTAGCAATAAAACAATAGAGAGTTCCTGGAGAAACATTTTACTTGCCAGCCTCAAGTATTTGTCAATGGGCTGCAGGTTATAAGGAAATTTAGTTTTGCCATTCCCTTCTGCCTTTGTTTCCCACATCACTACGGAGGGGTGATGGAGACAGGTCCCTCAGGAATATGATCTCTATCAGTTAACCATTTGTTTTTCCTCTTTCCTTTGTTCTTGGTCAGGAATATCATACATATCCCCTCTGGGGTTGGCAGGGAGGTGTTTGTGGCCTGTCAGCTTGCCTTATGCTTCCTCATCAGGTCCCTTTCTTCAGTGAGAACTAGGAGAAAAGATCGATTGTCTGGTTTGTTCCCTGTAGTATCCAGGCACTGCAAACAGGCCTTGGCAAGGAGCAGGCACACCTCGAGTATTTGTAAAGCTATCAGTGAAAGGAAGCATGAATGGATGAAGGTAAAGAGTGGGAGAACAGGGAAGGAGGGTGGGAAGAGCCCTGCAGGTGGCTACAGCAGCCTTGGTGGTAGGAGGGACTGGAGCTGAGTCTTCCAGGACAGGTAAGAACCAGGTGATATACAGGAAGAAATGGGCAAGATGTGAATACTGCTCAGCCTCAGCAGACAAGGACAGAACTACTACTGTGGCATGGTGCTTCCTTTCGTCAGAATGTGAACCAGTCTTCTTAGAAGGTGAAGTGAGAACCTTATACAGATACCTGGGTATTGTCTATCAGAAACTCTTTTATCGGGGCACCTGGGTGGCTCAATTGGTTGAGAGTCAGTCTCTTGATTTCAGCTCAGGTCATGATCTTGTGGTTGGTTTGTAGGTTTGAGTCCCACATCGGGCTCTGTGCTGACTCCCAGCCTGCTTGGGAGTCTCTCCCTCTCTTTCTGCCCTTCTCCAACTTGTCTGTCTGTCTGTCTCTGTCTCTCTCTCTCTCAAAACAAATAAGCTTTAAAATGACATTTCTATTAAAAAAAAACACCTCTTTTATCTGCAAGAGGAAGGAAGATACAAGGGAGATGAGATGACAGGTACTGGATTTAGAATCACAACTCCTAGATCGGAGCACTTATCAACTCGGTAGTCTCAGGCAACCCACACACCTGTGGGTTCTTCACATATTCATCCTTGCCATATCAAGAGAACATAGATCCAAGTCTTTTCATCCATAAGACCACTCTACATGAACCTCTTCCAAATGTTAACTTCACAATCAAAATGTGTTCACCAATAACCTACAACAGCTGGGAGTGGGTGGCTAGGGTCCAAGTGGAGAAGAAACACCACTTCTTTGCTGTCAGCATAATTCATGTCTCAGGTATCCAGCAGTGCCTTTGGCCACTACTTCACACAAACAAAAGCAAGTAGGCTCCAATAGACTAAAATCCCTCAATCCCTCCTCCAGTTGGTGCTGCTATACTATCTCTCATTTGACATTTTTCTTCTTCTTTTTTAAAAGTTTATTTTAAGAAAGATGGAGAGAGTGAGAGTGGGGAAAGGGCAGAGAGAATCCTGACATGTTTCTTCTAAAAATTATCTTTTGTCAAATTTACTTTATCATGCCCTCAAATGAATGTCTGTTTAGATCCTTATATCTATTTTCTACCCTTCCAACCACCATGGTAGTGATAAATCTGCTTACTAACTCTCAGCCAGGGTAGTGATAATACTCTGGAGAATGCAAGAGACTAGAGCAGGGCATTGGAGGCTTCTACCAGAGTCCTATGATGAGGCTGACCTTGGTGCATTAATCAGCATTTGGTGGATAGGTATAGGTATAGTAATTGCTCTAATTAGAAGTCCCCAAAACTGCAGGAACAATCATCCTGTGTTGTTTTCCCTTGCCTAATAAAAAAATAAGAATAAGCCAGAGCAAAAAGCATTGTCATGCCTTGTGAAAATCAACACACCTATATCTACATTGTTTCTATGACTCTCTGTCACAAAACCTAAGACAAAACAACAATCCTATCACTTCATGAACCATGAATGGCATCTAGGGTGGTCTTCCCCCTGTCCCCCAAGTATTGAAAATAGGACATCAACTTTATCATCTTCCCTGCAATCCTGCTATGGACTCAAATCAAGTTCATAAGTTATTCTTAAAGTCTTCCCCATTTCAAGTTCCAGCCATGTTGTACCACCTCAGTCTCTGGGCACATTCCAAATCCCCAGGACTCCTCGAGGGGGAAGGAGAAGATGGGGCATGGCTTGGAACCTATAGTACAACATAGTATCCTTACACCCTCAAACTCATACCACCATCTGGGATCACACAATGGTTACCAACTCTGATATTGACCTAATGGATTTATTTTCTTTGGTTAATAAATAGCCTAAGCATTGTCAAAAGAGGTATGGGCAATTCAAGCACCTAAGACTTACGGAATACCTGTTTCATTCACATGGCCTTCCTGTTATCTGCCTTTCTTTGACCCCAAACCTCCACTATGCTTCGTGTCCCACATGCCAATGTGTTTATTTTGGCTTTTCTTATCTCATACTTTTCCCGTCTAAAGAGAAATTCTTAAATCAAAGTTGAGGCAAGGAACAAATGCTGATTTCCAATTCCTTAACATTGTCTTAGACAAATGCTCCCAAAATTTAATGTGTCTTTGAATCAACTGGGGATCTTATTAAAAGTGTAGATTCTGATTCAGCAGGAAGGGCCTAGAGTTCTGCATTTCTAATAAGCTCCTTGTGGATATGATGGTAGTGCTGGTACATGAATTGGAGTTTGGTTCTTGACACTGATTGTATATTCAGTTCACTAAGGGCATTTGAAATATACCCATGGCCAGAACCCCCATAGAGAGTCAATTTTATTTGGTCTGGGGTAAAGCTTGGGCATTTTTTTTCCTTCACACAATTCCCATGTGTAGGATGGAAGATTAATATTCTTAATGGGTCTTGGGATTTAGTGAGTATCAGGATTTCCTGGAGGCAATTCTGAAGGACACAATGCTGAGCCACCCTCTGTACCCCACCTAGAGCTTTAGCTCAGTAGGTCCAGGATGGAAAGTCATCATTTGTAGTTCTAACACTTTCCAAGGTGATGCTGCTGCTAATGATGATGCAGGGGCCATATTTTGAGAACCACTGGTCAAGTCTAAGCAACCAAAGTACTTTTCTTGTGTTTTGGATTTACACACAACAAAAGGTTAAAACAAGCAAAAGACACTTTTTCAGCTCTAATTCTTTTCGCACACCCCCACTCATTCTGAACTCTAGGCTTCAAACACTACCCTTGTAGGTCTGTTTTGCAGTGGTCTACTTTTGTCCACCTTCCAGTTTTTGCATAAACTGATTGAAGCCCAATTCACTGGAAAATTTGCTATGTATCTACATTTGTCTCTTTAAATCATTTTTCTCTCCTCTCCTGGATTCATGACCAGAGATTCAGAATTCTGTTTCTAAGTATATTCTTCTCTTAGGTCCTCCATCTTCCTATTTCTGATTTTGGGTTCAACATTTTGACATTTTGAAACGGTCTCTCCAAAGCCTCATCTGTCCACTTGGCTATAAGCAGCTGGCTTAGGCACTCAGATGACACTGGTGCCTAAGTGTCTTATTTGCCAGGTCTTCCTTGCTGGTCTGAATTTGGTTCAGAAGAGCATTTTTTCTCTTCACTGGCCCTTGAGTGTTGTAATAGGCAGTGGTAGAGCACTCAATCAACAAATAATTTGAGCACCTGCTGTATACTAGACAGTGTATAAATTCTTAGGGACACAGCAGTAAGAAGCCCAATCTCGTGCCCTCGAGAAGCTTGTGTTATAGATAAGGCGTCAAGCATTTCAGATACCACGGTTTCATCCAGAGATGGCCTCAGGATGTACAACCAGATTCACTGTCCAACACTCCAACCCAAATCTAAACTTCTCCCACTGCTTTTTTTCTTTTCCTCCACTGCCCTCCCCCAACTTCTACTTAGAAAATTTGGAAATGCTAACTCTTTATTTTGCTTGCTGTTACTTTATGTTTTATTGTCCTGTGGGCTCCAAGCGGGCAGATCTCCAGCTGTGTACACACCTAGTTCCATAGCTGAGAAATTGCATTTGCCTCTCAACTGCAGGGACCTATTCACTACAATAAAGGGAAATCTTAGGAGAAATTATTCTAACTTTGAGTTAGGGAGCCAGCTAGCAGCATCCATTGTTAGAGTAACTGGCTTTTTTTTTTTTTTTTTTCCCTTCTCCTTTGAACAAATGACTCTCCAGCCAGTTCTGCATCTGATTACTGAGCTGGACAATGACAAAGTCTATCTTGGTGACTGTCATCCTCCCAGTGAACATTTACTACCAGAGAAATTGTGTCAGGCAAATCACACTGGTCTTTGAGTCAACAAGGTAGGACTACCCTTAGCTACTACCCAGACATTGTGTATATAGAGCCAGCATAGAGGTAAGTGCATCAGGTACTTGGAATGTGCTCAGCATTATGTTAAGCAATTCATAGTCACCTCATTCAATCTTAAAAACAACTGTTTCTGAGGGGGGGTTGATATTATCCTCACGTTTATGTGTAGTAAAAGACAAGAAAGAGTAGCAAAATAATTTCCTTGAAGTCATACAATTGGTAAGTGGCAAAACTGGGATTTGAACCCAGATCTCACTGACTCTGGACCAATACTATTAACCACTAAATTATTATGCCAAAACATTTTCCTTCACCACAAAATAACAATTATAATCACCATAAGCAAAATAAATCCTCAACCAGAATGAAATAAGATTTTTACAGGATAAGTGTGTGTATGAACAATACATAGTAATTATAATAAGATAGACAATTAAACAGTATTAAAAGCGATTCAGAATTATGTTGAACAAAAATACTCCTAGTTATTTTCAAAGTGATTCCAACTGCACAAATACATATATACATGCCAAGATAAAGCTTGAAGAAAAAATACAAAATGAGCCATGTAATTACAAATTATTTTTTACTCTTAATTTTCTCCTTTACTTTTTGTTTTCTTTGCAATGAGCATGTACTATATTTATAGTCAGGGGTAAAAGATAGTTGAAAAATTATCCTATGGATTTCTGCTAAGTTGGCAATGTTTGACAGCATGATGTTGGCTCCCTACTTAAAATCATCTCTGGGCATACACTATAACAGCTCTTCTGGACCCTGAATTTACATGAGAATCTCTTTGGGGGCTTTTGAAAAATACTGACCCACTGGCTCCAACCTAGACTTAATTAAAAGAGAAATTTTGGAGGGAAAACTAGATACTGATTTATTTTTAGATCCCCACACAGTGTGATTTTGAAAGAAACACAGATGCCAGGGATTGGGACTTGCATGGACACCGGGAATTAGAAATGATGAACCACCAAATCTACCCAACATTTTCCTCCCACCTGTCCCTAGCATACGCTCCCACACTGAGAGACTATATTCCCAACAGAGCACAATGAGAGCCTAGAAATGGAGTGACGCACATGAATCTTTGTGAAAGAGATGAAAAAAGCATTATGTCTATGAAAAAAATGGAACACTTGCTCATATTATACATAATATAATCAATTCAGATGGATTAAGGATATGAATGCTGGAAGAAAAAAGGCCTTTAAGAGAAAATATAGCAAAGTATCTTTCTGACCTTGGGTGTAAGGAATGATTTCTTAAGAACAAAGGGCTAACCATGGAAGAAACAATTAATAATTTTGATTATATTAAAAGTAAGACTGCTATTCATCAAAAGTTACTTTTTAAATTTTTTTTTTAATGTTTTATTTATTTTTGAGAGAGAGAGAGAGAGACAGCATGAGCAGAGGAGGGTCAGAGAGAAAGGGAAATACAGAATCTGAAGACAGGCTCCAGACTCTGAGCTGTCAGCACAGAGCCTGATGCAGGGTTCGAACCCACGAACTGCGAGATCATGACCTGAGCTGAAGTCGGACACTCAGCCGACTGAGCCACCCAGGGGTCCTCATCAAAAGTTACTTTAAAGAAAGTAGAGGTAAAACTATAATCTGTAAGAAGACATTTACAATATATACACCAACAAAGGATTCATATTAGAAATATATATTAGGAGTGGGGGGGAGGGGGGGATGGGCATAGAGGAGGATACTTATGGGGATGAGCACTGAGTGTTATGTGGAAACTAATTTGACAATAAACTATTTGTAAAAAAAAAAAAAGGTGAAAAAAAGAAGCAAATAAATAAATAAATAAAAAGACATATATATTAGGAATAAATGTACATATGCACATGGAATGTATGTATATATGTATCAGGAATATATATATGAAATACACATATAATAAAATGTCACATATATCCTATAAGATAAAAACAAACTCCTCAATATTGAAAAGAACAGACATTTCACAGAGGAGGAAATCCTATGACTGATAAACATATGAAGAGATGCTCAATTTCATTAGTAATCAGGGAAAAGCAAATGGAGATCACAATGAGAGAGCATTTTACACCTCACCCCTTCAACTGACAGTATCAGAAAAATTTAAGAGATCTCACAGACTCCTGATTAGAGTGTTAACTGGTACAAGCACTTGGACAAACAGTTTCCATTTCATAAATTTGAATATCTGTGTTCCTTATTATCCATCAGCTCTACTGCTCCATACTGACTCAAAAACCTTATTTTTACAGGTGGTTCAAGAGACATGTAGAGGGTATTTGTAGTAGCTCTGTTCACAATTACAAAGACGTGGAAACACCATAGTACCCATTGACAGGGAAATGGACAAATAAACCATGGTACAATCATACAGAGGAATATTATACAGCAGCAAAATCCATGAATCGCTTAGATAAATCTTAACATATTATTATATTATAATTAATATATAAATTAATTATAATATAATAATGGCCTTAACATAATATTGAGTGAAAAGAGTTCCCGAAGACAATTTATAAAATTCAGGATCATGGTTACCTCTAGGAGGAAACAGGGGAATGAGATAAAGGAGGCCATAGGGAGAAGTGAATTATTGGTAATGAGTTCTCAGGTTAGGTATAGGTTACCAAGTGCTCATTACATTTTTATTACTTAAACATAAAGAAGGAGCATTTACAAATGATGATGGTGCTTTGTGTTTCGGGAATGACAACTACCCAACTGCCTTTGTGGCTACACACAAAATATGTACACAATACTCTCAACTAAGATCCCAATATTCTTACTATACACCTAGAAATTACCTGATCACTGTGTTGCTTACATGATGAGCCACATTCTTCTAAGTGACTCCAAATTAGCAAAGCTCCATCATATAATCATTAATCATTTAATCAGCTCTTCAATTCTGCTAGTGGGGTGACTCCTACTCCCATTTCAAGAAGACAAAACTAAGGAGTAATAGAGCTAATTAAGTCAATAGCACTAGTCTTATTTCCATTCTCATGATCAAGAAAAGCCACAGCTTTTCTATGTTGAAGAGACAATATTTTGCTCCTTTGTAAGACTCAGACCTTAGTTTCATTAGCCTAATTTTCTGGTATGCCCCACTTAGAAACATCAATCCTGTGCTTCTATCTGGCAATTGACAAAAAGTCAATCAGCTATCTTGGCTGCTAGGGAGGGGCACC
This sequence comes from Crocuta crocuta, assembly GCF_008692635.1. Classification (NCBI taxonomy): domain Eukaryota; kingdom Metazoa; phylum Chordata; class Mammalia; order Carnivora; family Hyaenidae; genus Crocuta; species Crocuta crocuta. Next base: position 1,721,374 of record NW_027530006.1, on the reverse strand, counting down.
TCATGTTCACAACAAGAACCAATTATAGAGAAATAAAAGATCTAGGACCCACCCACGTTTATGCAATTTCTCAGTTGAAAGTGACAAAATTTCCCAATTATCCAGGTATTCCCTGTGATTTTAGCTCAGGAAGTCCAGCCTCCTGGGAAACCCCACAATCCCAGGCGAATTGAGATTTCTGGTTCTGCTCACCTGGCCCACTGAATCATTTCATTCTGGTATCATTGGCTTTCTGCTCATTCTCTCTTGAATGGAAGAGATTTAGAATATAGGTCAAAATAAAGCTTGAGGATTTTCTACCTGGACAAGTCCATGTTGATCTCTCCAAAAGGAACTTGGCAGAGCTGTGCACAAATCTTTTTCAAAGATTCATTAATACTTCCTGTGTTCCTACCCTCGTCTGTATCCCCTCCATCTGAAGACTTGTTACACATTAAGAATGACTTGTATGACCCACTGGGGTATACAAACACTTATTTTGAACAAAAGATTCCAGACCAAGCTTGTGACACTGGAATAAAAGGAATATAAACATTACAGAATCCTAGAATTACACAAAATTCATTTCTTCATTCTCTTTGGAGAGAAACTCAAAAGTGAAAAATAAAGGATAGGTAAGCAAAGATTCCCCTAAATTGTCATGTCAGGTGAGGTGTGCCACATCTATCCTCAGCTCCTCAGCAATGTAAGGTGAGCAGTTTAAATATTAATTTGCTCATCTGTTGCTTTACATTTTATGTAGACAACCAGATCAATTGCACTAATGAAGGTAATTTGCTGGGAGCCAAAGCAGCCTCATTGGATGACAGTCACAGCAAGGAAATGGCAGCATTTGCACAGCTCCTGCCATGAGAAACGAAAACTGGTATCTCCTTCTGCTACTACTGGCTCTCCCTTGCCGACACCATCCATCCTTTAGGGACCCCTGGACCCTGTCTGAGCCAGTCTCCGGCAGTAATTTACATCCAAAAGACCTGACAGTAGAGGTGAACTTGGTCTACAATAGATCCACCAGCCCCAGTAAGAATGTACTTTTTTCTTTTTCATATTGTGGTCACAAAGTGTCCCTTGTGATGGTGTTTTTAGAAAAAAGTAAAATTGCATATGGTGTATCTCAAAGAAGATGAACTGTAAGAAGTACAGTACACTGTGACTCAGTCGGTTAAGCGTCTGACTTGGGCTCAGGTCATGCTTTCCCAGTTCATGAGTTTGAGCCCAGCATTGGGCTCTGTGCTGACAGCTCAGAGCTAGAAGGCTGCTTCAGATTCTGTGTGTGTGTGTCTCTCTCTGCTTCTCCCCTGCTCATGCTCTCTCAAAAATAATAAACATTAAAAAAAAAAGTAAAGTACAATACAAGCCCCCACCACCACCTAACACTGTGCAGTTGATTTCTGAAAAACACTCTTTCTCAAACTTTAATGAGCAACAAAAACCCATAGAAGGATAGTTTGAAGGCATATTTGTGGGTTAGATCCAGCACCTCTCATTTAGAAGCACTGAAATGGAACACAAGAATCTGTATTTCCAGCCAGTTCCCACGGGTAAGCCCATTCAGGACAGACCATACTTTAAGAAGAGTGCCCCTGAAGGCCGCTGAACCAAAGGTGGGTTAAGAATATGGGGAAGCAGTGTTCTTTCCCAAACTCAGCAGTCTCACATCCGACACCTCCAAGTCTGTATGTCTGGAGGGAAACTAGCAGAACTGCACATAATACTTCCTCAATTCCTTAATACTTATCAACAGAGAATTTTACAAAATTATCACATATAAATGATTTTCAGATCCTAAGTGGTAACAGAGTTACGTGAGGAAGCAAATACAACAAAATGACAACTGTTGAATTTATGTCATGTGTAGGAGTTCATTGTATAATTCTTCCACACATGTGTGAATCAAAATTCTATAATGAATTTAACAAAATCTAATTTCCAATTTTTTCAGGCATATTTGAGATTATATGGAACTTCTGTGGGGTGTCTAGGAGTTAAGGCTCTGTTGGTTAAGCATCTGACTTTGGTTCAGGTCATGATCTTGCAGTTTTGTGAAGTCAACCCTCATGTCAGGCTCAGTGTTGACAGCTCAGGAGCTGGAGCCTGATTCAGATTTTGTGTCTCCCTCTTTCTCTGCCCCCCTAGCCCCCCACTCAATACTCTGTTTCTCCCTCTCTCAAAAATAAATAAATATTTTTAAAAATTAAAAAAATAAATGCCTTTAAAATTTGTTTTCATGTTTTATTTATTTTTGAGAGAGAGAGTTTGCAAGCAGGGTAGGGGCAGAGAGAGGGGAACAGAGGTTATGAAGTGGGCTCTGCTCTGAAAGCAGTGAGCCTGATGTAGGGCTTAAATTGCCAACTTTGAGATGATGACCTGAGCCAAAGTCCAATGCTCAACTGACTGAGCCACCCAGGTGCCCCTAATTTTATCCTTTTAAAAGTTTATTTTTGAGAGAGAGACAGAGAAAGAGAGAGAGAGAGGAAGGAAGGGAGGGAGAGAGGGAAAGAATCCCAAGAGTGGGGCTTGATTCCACGAATCATGAGATCATGACCTTAGCAGAAGTCAAGAGTCTGAGTCTTAGCCACCAGGTGCTCTGGAAACTCCTTAACTTTAAATGCATTGTAACATTCTCCAATGTTTTTAAAGGATTACATAAGGTAAATACAATAGGTCTGACACCCAGAAATGTTTTACATTTTTTAATTAAAAATGTAATTTGGGTATTGGTTTCTCAGTGGGCTCAAGTGCATGTCAGTGTGGAGGTAGGATGTGTTAGGGAGCAGTGGGTGAGGGGCGGTGTCACTGAAGGATATCCACATGAGAGAAGAAGAATTTGGGGGAAAAATTTTAATTCAACAAACAGAAAACATATAGGGGCACCCGGGTGACTCAGTCGGTTAAGTATCCAACTCTAGATTTCGTCTCAGGTCATGATTTTAAGGCTCGTGCGTTTGAGCCCTGCATCTGGCTCTGTAATGTCAGTAAGGAGACTGCTTGGGATTCTCTCCCTCTTTTCTCTCTCTGCCCTTTCCCTGCTCTCACCCACAATTTCTCTCTTCCCCAAATTAAATAAACTTAAGAAAAGAAAAAAAAACAGAGGAATTTCTTTTTTGTAAGAAAGTCTGTAGGCAGACAGTTGAGGCCTATTGTAGCTGATCAAGGATGATATCTAAGAACCTGAATTCGTTGTCTTCTGCATGGCCCTTCGTTCTTGATGTACGGCTTCCATTCTCATAGTAACAAAATGGTCGTTGAATTTCCAATCATTAAGTTCAAACTTTAAGCAGTAAAAATAAACAAGCTATAAACCTCTCTCCGAGGCTTTGTCTTTTTATTCAGGAATAGAGGTACTTCTCCAAGAATTCTTATATTTTTTGGTCAGAGCTTATCACTTGATTCCCTCTGAAAAGCAGCCCCTTCAACACACAAAGGAGAGAATAGGAGTAGTTTACTGGGAAGGCATCCTAGCTGAGAAAACAGTATCTTTCCATCTATTGTTTCAGATGTCCTAATAAACTCTTCCTACTTCTAGCAACTTCTTTGTAAATCCTGACAAATGTTTAGGACACAAAATGACTGATACCAATAAGACAAATGTAGGTAACCTCCCAATAACATTAAACTCTGGAAAACCTGTCCCGAACGTTCACAGCGAGGGTGAAGAGAGGCTCATGTGCCTATTCTGGGGGAAAATTACCCGGTTGAGTACTTCAGAAAGCACAGGGACTGAGCAGGCTGTACTCTGAAAAGCTGTCTCTGGAAGCACGTTTAAATGTGTGCCATCCTGAGGGTTGCTTAACTAAAACTCACCACAGCAAACATCAAGGCTGGTAAGGGCCACTTTGATCCATTTTACATAGATCATTAGGCTGTTGCAGAAGCCTGTTTGCTCTCCGGGTAGCAGCAACTGTCCCCACATTCACTCCCATTCTGGATTGTATTTTCAGGCAAATTATCTATTCAGCCTCTGTTGCTAGCACATGAGGAATCACAATGAGACCCTCCATTTCAGGCTGCAATTTCTGTGCCAAACTGAGTTGGAACAGAACTAAACATGTATCTAATTCTGCCCCTCCCTGCTTTCTTCCATGCTCAACTGCCTCACTACAACTAAAAGTAAGTGTAATTCCAAATTGTGAAGATAAGTTTCCATCCATAATGAAGGCAGAATTAATCAGAGATGCAATAAAAAAAAATGACATTTTCACTACATCTTCCATCAGCCTTCACCGACATCACCTACTGATTGAAAAGATTTTCAAATTTCTTTTACTGATTTGTATTCTCTATTCCTTTCTATTAATCACCTCATAAGTCTTTGTGATAGGCCTTCAAAATCTAAACAGAAGCCATGAAATCATTTCCTCAGTTTAACACACTCAGCAAACTACTTAAGTATTATAAAAATACAAACCTATCATGATGCTTATCTTTATCTATGGTCAAGTTCAATGCCCTAACTTAAATCCATCCACCCTTTTGTTCTGGAAAGTCTAGGCCCCCAGAATAAGTATAGAGAGCCTTGTACTGTATAATGAGGATTAAGAAAATTGGGGAAATTATCAAAGCTCTTAACTCACTATGTGTGCTAGATACTGTGGACAACCACCTTGCATGCTCCTTCTAAACAGAGGAATGGAAAAGCTGAAAGATATATTTCCCACATGCCTTTGCTGCTAAGATTCTGGATGCAAAGTTGTTTTCATAATTTAAACACACATATATGAGGTTTAGACAAGAAAATGCAATGGATAATTGAAAATACCTTATCCTCCAGAAGAAGGCAAGAAAAAAAGAGGGGGAAAAAGACTAGGACAAATATAAAAAATCCCAGTAAGATGGTTGTTTTGAACCTAAATTAAGTTCGCAATTTTGTTAAATGTAAACAAGCTAGTGCAAAAAAGAGAGACTGTCAGATTTTTTTAAAGTATTTACAAGAGACATTCTTTAAATACTAGGCACAGAAAAGTANGAAGTGGGGTGATGGGCATGGAGGAGGGCACTTGTGGGGATGAGCACTGGGTGTTCTATGGAAACCAACTTGACAATCAACTATTATAAAAAAGAAAAAAAAGAAACTTTGGGTGAAGTAAAAAAAAAAAAAAAAGAAAAATAAATACTAGGCACAGAAAGGTGCCAAGTAAAAAGTGTAGCAGGCTGGATGATGGCCCCAAAGAGAGCAGGTCCTAGTTTCTATAATCTGTAAATGTTACCTTATTTGGAAATAAAGGGTCTTTGCAGGTGTGAGTAAATTAAAGATTCTGAGATGAGGTAATTATCCTGGATTATCTAGGCAGGCGCTAAATGCTATCACACACATCTTTGTAAAAGGAGAGCTGGTGGACATGTGATACAGAGTAGGAGAAATCCATATGATTGGGGGGGAGACACAGCAGTGATGCAGACACAAGCCAAGGGATGCTGGCAACCACCAGGAGCTGCAAGAGCCAAGAAAAGGATTCTCCCCTACAGTCTCCAAAGGGAGTGCAACCCTACAGACACCATGATTTCAGCCAAGTGATTTCAGACTTCTGGGCTCAAGAACTGTGAGACAATGAACTTTGTTGTTTTAAGCCATTCAGTTGTGGTAATTTGTTACAGCTGCTCCAGGAGATGAATACACTTGATTGTCTCCTAAAACAAAAGAAAGCTGGTGTATCTATACTAGTACCTCTAGATTGCTTCTTGCCTTGGAGGGGGATATGTCATAGTGGTAAAGGGAAAAGAAAATCAAAGGAAAATGAAACTATCTTTCTGCTCCATTTACCTAGAAAGCAAGGTTACAGCTTTTCAGTGTCTATTCTTTTTCCTGGGTGCCAAGAGCCATTGTTCACAATAGGAGGGGACACTGTGCAATTTTGCATCCTTCCTGCTTTGTGACCTTTGTGGTTGTGGAGGAAAGATCTTATTAAGCTCCTAACTCCAGGAGTGGCTCCAGAGGTAAGAACAAGATTACTGATTCTTAGTCTTCTGGGACAGGGACCTAACCATGCGTTGCTGGGCTAATGCTTACTTTCATTATGAGGAAAGCCCTTTATGAAAAGGAATATACGTTTGCAATATAAATTGCTAGGGTTCTTCCCAGAGCCTCAGGAGAGGCCATGAAAGTGGAGGGCCCCCATATCTATAGGTCATTAGCTCACAGTGAGGGAGCCGTTTCTGGGCACAGTCTAGAACCACAACTTCAACCCTGGCTGATGAGTTTGTGTGCACCTAAGCCCTCAGATTAAGTCTTTTTCTGCCAAAATGCTTACAGAGATTTCAGTAGTAAAGCCCAATTGATACATTGTTTAGAAGTCCCTTCTCCTCCTTGGGTCCTAGCCTCTCTTCACACTAAAGAAACACTACCATTTTAAACATTCCAGGACCCGCAAGGTGAGTTGCCTGGATGTGCTGTGCTTACCTGAGACATTTCTGTTTGTCATTTTACCTCATCACACATCTTTATCCCAAAATTCTTCAAACACCTGCCTCTGGGAATTGCATTATAAAGAGGCTGCCTATGCCATGCTTCCAAAGGGAAGTCAAAGGGTTTCTCCTAGAGGAATCTAGTCATTTTCTACTCTATTAATATATCACAATTCCTGTACCAGGAGACTCCCAGAGATAATTCTGTCAAGTGTATCAACCTGCAGCCTCTGTAAGTATGAATATTCCTCATAATTATACAACTTAAATGCATGGCCACTAAATAGCCATAGTGTTGCAGGATTCTCACACAGAGAGTCGTGATACTGAGGCTTTTCTTTCCAGGAAGCAACTTTATTCGTGCCGGCACTGCTCAGTTGGGTTCGTACTCAAAGAACTGAGCGGCCCACATCACATGGCATAGTTTTTTTTATGCATTTTCTATTTGTCTCCTACATATGGTAACACATATAAACATGAAGTCTGATTAAGTTGTCTCAGTTTACAAGGCCATGGGGAATGTAGGCACCTAGGCACATATCTAGGTGACCTTAAAGTCTTCTCTCCTCTTTTTTTCTCTCTCCTTAGGGAGGGGTTCCTACCGCAATAGATCTGAGAACAAGCAGGATATCAGACACTGAACGTGAGAGAGTGTGGTCTTAGTCCAATGTTCCAACAGGGAAGAAGACACGAGTCTGGACACACACATCCTTAACAAACATATAAAGCCATGTAAGCCTGAATCCTTCCACGGACTAAGTTCAGGTACCCACTAGGTTTCTTTTCCACCAAGTATCTACCATGGGTCTTTCTGAAAGACACAGATGAACTCCTTCCTAGCAGTACAGTGTCTTAATCTGGTCAGAATACTTTAATAAAAATACTACTGACTGGGTAGCTTATTAACAACATTAATTTATTTCTCATTCTCACAGTTCTGACTGTTGTGAAGTCCAAGATCAAGGCACTGGCAGTGTGTCTTGGCAAGGACCTGCTTCTTGGTTCATAGACTGCTGTCTTTTTGCTATGTTCTTAAGTGGTACAGGGGACAAGGGAGATTCCTGGGGTCTCTCTTAAAAAATCAGTAATGCCATTCATGAGCATCCCCATCACCCAATCACCTCCCAAAGGCCCCACATCCAAATACCAATACATTTGGGTTTAAGACTTAATATATAATTTGAGGGCAACACAAACATTCAGTCTACAGCACCAAGACTCTTATTTCCATGAGGTGTCTTATTTCACCCTATATTGTATTCCTAGCACCCTAAAAGGCCTGGAGGAAGGCTCAACACACACGTTAAATGAATAACTAAAATCAACATAAGAATGACTCTTGTCCTCATGGCTTTAGAGTCCACACCAAACAATTACTGGCCATTCACAACCTAGTGCTAATTAGAGAATGATGGTCTATCAGATCTAATGGTCTTTTGAGAGACCAACCAGTTCCTACCTTACAGTGGAGGCTTGGAGTACCACCACCAGATTCCAGATTGACAGTCACCCAGAGGGATTACAAGTCTTACCACCCTGGCAGGATGGAGTTAGTACTTCCTGAGTAGCTCATTTCCTTCTTATAGTGATTCAACTTGCAAAGGGAGGAGATCAAACAATGGATTAGATAAACAACTATGACCAGAGATTCTGATAGGGGGTAATAGTGTTGTGGCAAATCTCTAGGCTGTAGACTCAATATTTGTATTCCTCAGAATTCATATCCTGAAACCTAATCCCCAATGTGATGGTATTAGGAGGTAGGAACTTTGGGATGGGGTTATGTCATGAGGTTGGATCCTTCATGAATGAGATTAGTGTCATTATAAGAGACCCTAGAAAGTTCTCTCACCCTGTCACCATGTGGAAACCCAAGAAAATGCTAGGAACCACAAAGTGGGGGCTCACAAGACACTGAAGCAGCCAGCATTAATTTTAACTGTGATAAATGTTTATTGTTAATAGGCTACCTGTCTATGTTATCTTTGTTATAGAAGCCCAAATGGACTAAGACATTTACTAATTCCCTTACCTGAGGAAGATGTGACCCTGTGGATAGGAGTTTGTGGGAGCCACGACAAGAAAAGACAAAGATAAATAGCTTTACATGGAAAGAGAGAGGTGAGAGAAAGGGGGAATATGGAAGAAGGAAAAGAATGTTAAACAACTGGGTGGAGTACTGGATCCTGGAATACAGATCCTGTGGAACTGACTTAGGAATAGTTAAAAATAGGAATATCTAATACTGAACTTAAACTATTTTTAAATGCTATGGTTTAACTCTCTTCATCTTTCCAAATCTTCAGTAAAGTCTGTATGAACACAGAAGCTTTGTAACTGAACTGTCTGTGACCATACAAAAGGAGTCATATAAATTTGGTGATAATATTAGGTTTCCACAGGCAGAGGAACAGGTTTATAATAACCTGAATTGGCAGGAAAATCTTAGTTGATATATGGGTCACACTTAAAAGGTGTCTTCCAAACTAAAATCTACCTTATTATAGCATCTACTATTGGCCCTAATTCTTCTTTCTAGTCCCACAAGAAGCCAAACTCTGCTCTCTGACCTGTGGTCACCCAACAGATGATCTTCTCTTCTCCAGGCCAAGCTGCCCTCTCTCAGAAGACTCAATTTTGTCTCTGCCACTCAGCACGCTCCCCAGTAAACATGTTCCAGTTTTTCAATGTTTTTTATCTTAAGGCATAACAAAGAGAACTGAACAAAATACTCTATAAATTGCTCCTCAGTTCTGTGAGCACCAAGGATATATCAGATATTTACTTTTATGCTGCCATCACAGTGATGAATCAAAATTGATGGAAAGGCAGCAAATTGAAACCCCCTGTCATTGTTCATTGGGCTGCTTCTAAATGATGCCCTACAGTCCCTGTTCCTGTACTTGGCAGTTAGAGTATTTTTTTGGACCTATACTCATGAAGTTATAGTCATCTTTCTTAAATTTAATCTTCTAGATGAGACCCACTATTCCAGCTAACTGAAATTATTTAGAACCTAATTCTAATATCTCATATTTTTTAAATTTCTTCCAAATTTGTGTCATTCATAAATTTGTGATTCATGAAGTCCCTAACTTTATCCAAGACTTTGTGACCCAAGCCTAAAGAACGTCCCTTCAGGTTAAATAGTGAATGTTTGACACTATGGTGCACTTGACCTCAATATTTGCTTCCTATCTCATTTTGCTCTGAGCTGGCTCTGAGTGCTGGCATATCCAGGAGACTCTGGAAACCCACTGTGCATTCAAATCTTGGACTTAACAATTGTTATGCCACTGTAACAACTATCTGAACTTCCCCAGTGATTAGCACCATGCCTTGTATGGAGAAAATACTCAGCCACCAGATTGATGCTCTATAGATGCCTCTATTTCTACCTCCTGGAAAATTAGCAGGACTGATACATGAAACAAGCTTAACATTATCTCCACCCCAAGATAATTCACTGTCATATGCAAGGAGACAAAATAAGCTGACTAATTCCCAACATGTCCTTAACAAACCCTTTGCTTTTGGATTTTTCCCAATTTGTTTCTTTTACTCATGGTCCTGCCATTGTCAAATTGGACTTTTGAGGGACTGTCATGCTGTATCTGAAGAATCAAATAAAGTAGCAAAACTGGAAACATGGGGAGGAGGGTACAGGAGGCCTTAGGTCAGCCCCTGGAGAGAAGGAATTTATGGAATTTAGAAGGGAAGGAGCAGAGGTTTTCTGGTCATGAAGGAAATGAATAGCAATTAAAGAAAATTCTAAGAATTAATGCAATGCACTATTTCCCTCTATTAGAAACTCAGGTGAAAATTTTAAACTATTTCGACATCATCTTTTGATTATTGGACCATGTTTCCTTGATAATGACAGTGCCCTTAAACTGGATGATGGGAGTCCCTAGCTTTTACATATTTCCCCTTCTGGAATGCCTATGTTTCCAATTCATCATGTGGTAGAAGAAATACATCTTTGCTTACTCTTTTTAATTTTAACAAGAAAATTACTGAAAAGACAAAAGAAATGGGCTTGCAATTTAATACTTACAGTGCCTTAAATTAATTAAATCGAAGAGAAAACCAAATAGGAAATACCCTTCCTGGTATAAATGCATTTCAAAAGGATACATGCCCAAAAAACATTTTGTCAATGGCCAGCCACCTTACTTCTAATTCACACCTTTGGAATATATATTTTGGATTAATGAATTATCTCCTAAAATCATCTTATTGGAAAAATGAGCAATTTCTAAAGTCTACTGCATGCCAGATACTTCATATTTATTATTTCCTTTATTTTTCATGACAACTCTGCAGGCATTTGTTTCAACACTCTAAGTGTTATAGGTTGAATCCTATTTCCCAAAAAGATGTGCTGAAGTCCTGAAGTCCTAAACTTCAGTACCTTAGAATGAAACTTTATTTGGAAATAGGGCCATTGTAAATGTAATTAGTTAAGATGAGATCTTACTGGAGTAGGGTGGGCCCTTAATCCAAGAGCCCAGGTGACCTTAAAACAAAAGGGAACTTTGGACATTGATGCAGAAAGAGCAGTCAAACTGTGACAAAAACATCACAAGACATGCAGATGGAGTGCAACATCTGCAAACCAAGGAAACCAAGGACTGCCAGCACATAACAGAGACTAGAAAAGGCAAGGCAGGATTATCTTAGAGGTTTCAGGAGCTTGGCCCTGCCAACCTCTCGATTCCAGACTTCTGGGCCCCAGAACGGAGAGAAGATATATTTATTGTTTTAAGCTACCCAGTTTGTAATTCTTTATTACAGCAGCCATAGGAAACCAATACAATAGTCAAGAGCTCAGGCTGTAAAACCTGGCAGGGATGGGTTTCTTTTTTTATTATTTTTTAAATGTTTTTATCTATTTTTTGAGAGAACGACAGAGCATGAATGGGAAAGGAGCACAGAGAGAGGGAGACACAGAATCTGGAGCTGGCTCCAGGCTCTAAGCTGTCAGTGCAGGGCTCAAACTCATTGACCATGAGACTGTGACCCGAGCCGAAGTCAGACGCCCAACCATCCGAGCCACCCAGGTGCCCCAGGGCTTGGTTTCAATCCTGGCTTTTCCATCACTTGTGTGGCCTTGTATAAATTACCCCATGCTTAGTAAATCTCACATTTCCTCTTTGTAAGATGCAGATAATGGTGTCTACTATGACCAGATTTTCTAAGAAATGAATTAATTGGAAATCTCTGTGCTCTGCTTACCCTAAATCCTTGCATCAGGTAAGCATTTAATAAATAGCATCTTCTGCTAGGATCATCCTAATGATAAGCACTTCTTCCTCCTTGTGAATGAAGAAACTAAGAAATAGGTTTAAAAAAATGCCCAGTGGCAGAGCTGCGGCTCAAAATGAGGTCATCCTGCCTTCCAATGTAGCCCTTAGGAGAGAGATTATGTTTGCTCAAGAGTATGGGGTGTGTGCTGAAGAGCTGGGGAGTTAGAGGTAAACCCTTGAACATGAGGAAAGAGGAGAGACAATCTTAGAATACAGTACACAGGGTGATGCTGGTGGGAACCTCTCTAAGGCAGTTGGGGAAATCAGGAATACCAACAACACTACTTTGTCCTTCCAATTCCAGCCAATACTATCCTTTGCACTGCCCCCCAATGACCAAGTTCATATTAATGCTGACACTTATTTCCAAACACCCCATTTCGTTCTTTCAACATAACCAAGTTCCTTGGACATATCCAACTTCACAACAGTGTACCTGTTCCTTGGGAAGTTCAGAGGCTGGTTTCTTTTCATTCACGTGCATGTTGTTCTTGTTTATGGGAGCACCCTAGGCAGTATGAAAGGAGGCTTTCAGAGCCAAGGACAGTCTGTGAACCCAGCCACACCCTCCTACTCCTTGCCCACATTCACTTCACGTGCAAAAGGAGTCTGTCTCTGAGTCAGGAGCACAGGTAAAGCAATGATAACAGTTGGATATGATCTAAAAAACCTTTTTTTTAGAAAGTAATCTCTACACCCAATGTGGGGCTCAAACTCATGACCCTGAGATCAAGAGGAACATTATCAACTGAGCCAGATTTGTGCCCCCTAAAAATATTTTTTAAAGACATATAATGGAATTTCATGATTATTAATGAACAGATTCTAGATGGACCTTTATAACTGTGAAGGAGGGATAGGTTAAAAAGAAAAGAGATTAAAGACAGAGAAACAAAAGCTTACTACAATAAATATTCAAGACCCCTGTATGGTCCAACTCCCACATTAAATGCCTTTTCCATATAAGAAAAATTGGGATTAGACAGAACCTAGTTCTGGCTCCATCATTATTAAGTTGTGTGTGCCTGAACCCAGGCCATATACATCTAATAAGTGACAAACCACACTTAAGAATCAATCTCATGCCTGTCCCTTAGTGCATGCCCATTATTCCATAGCAGAAGATGGCACATAAAAATGAACATGTGCTGAGAAAAAGAAAACAATTTTGGAATTGCATCAGTAAGCATAAAATTTATAGACTTCTGGTCTCTGTTCTCTCCTTGATCCCAGTTTAGTTGATGGGGTTTTGTGCTTACCTGGGAGGATACCTTATGCTATACCCAGATCGCAGTATCCTCAACGACCAGAGACCACCAGGGAGACCGAGTCACGCATGCAAAGGCAAAGGGCTTTATTACGGGCTTGAGCTCGGGCTCACAGACTTTACCAGCGCAGTGGATCCGTGCTGTGAGCCCCGAGCAAAGGCAGAGTAGGGTTTTTATTGGGTTTGTGATGGGGGAGTTACAGAAGTTGTGGCAGGGAAACAGTGATCCAATCATAATTATACAACATTATTGACAGCGGGTTTGACCATACACATTGTCTAGAGTATTGTTACTTTTGGCGGGATCCAATTACAACGTTTAGAGTACCTTTAAATTCAACCAATCACAGAGCAAGCCTAGGGTCTTGTTCAGCGACTAACGGGTTAACTTTAACATTAGGTAACAGGGTCCTATCTATAGTTTCTATCTATAGGCCTCTCCCTTAGTAATGTGGAGGGTGGTCGCTGGCCTTTCCTGATTGGGTGTTGCAAGGGTGATTTCTCCTGCCTTGGGTAATGTGTAACTGCCTGATAGTTTTGGGGAAGCTGAAACTTAGGCCTTCTAGTTTAGAGGGGAAACTTAAAGCCTGTCATGGAGTCAGTTTGGTTTAGACTTGTGTCCTTACACTTACTCTTATGAATACTGCATCCCTTTAGGTGCACTCCTTGCAAAGCTATGCCACAGGTTTAAAAAAATATAGAACAATTTAATCTCTCCTTTTCATGACATAAATGCCAGTTAATACCATTTCTGAGGCAAAATTTAAATGGTGTATTGTATATCTTTTGATATGGGAAGTACCAACAGGCTCTGAGAATGAGAAAGAGTAAGCAACACTGCATTAACATCTCCCCAAATAGGGGCAAGTAGACTGCCTGGCAGATCCTACAATCTAATGAAAGAGAGAACAAGCTGTGTAGATGATGACTCAATTCACACGTAAATTCAAGGACACTGAACTAAATTAAAAGAAAAATGTCTTTTAAAAATCTGACTTCTTACTTGTGTTTGGAAAAAAAAAAAGAAGAAAAAAAAACCTTCACAAAGTTGCCTATTATAGAAGAGGTTTAGAGTTTAAAGGCAAATAAATCTTTTATGACAGATCCAAGGCAAAGTCCTCTCTCTGGGCTCACACAGGAGGAGATTGCTGCCTGATATCTTAAGGCAAAATGTGCTCCCTAGTCTACTTTTGTTCTTTTTCTTTATCACTCTCTCCCTTGGACACTTCTTTTCTCTATTCACAATCCTCCAGGTTGTACCCAGGGTTCCTCTGAGGAGACCTAGGAGGCCCCTGCCTAGATTGTTTGCCTATCTCTTACTTCTGACAAAGTCTGCCCTAAAAATCCATCAATTCTCATGTATCCCACAGAACCTGATCTGACACGTTGAAGTAGAGAGACTATGAAGAACCAGAGGCATCTGAAAGACACTGGTGTGATGGAAGGAATGGTACCTATGTCAGTGAATCCAGGAGCCAGGAAACACAGTCGGGGTAGGAAGACAGAGAGCTGTCTTTGAACTTCACACTCGCCTGTCACAGCAACAAAGATGACAGGAAGCAAGGGACTCTCTGGAGACAGAGAGTAATTTTAAAATAATACAAGTTGAAGCAATATGGATAGAAGAGTCCTGGTCCCAGAAACCGAGGACCTTGATTAAAAGTCCCCCTTTCCCCACTTATCTGAGCCCCCTGCTGAAAGATCATACCCATCACAAGAGGTTTTTGGAAATATTAAATAAAATATTTGAAATGAGAAGATAGGCACAGCTTACTCAGCAGATGTTTGCAGATCTGGATTCTCCATCATCTGAATTACACGGACTCTGGGATGGTGTCAAATATGGGACTGAATACAATATAAGATGGAAATGAAATGCTGATTCATTTCTTCTGTGAGTATGGACAAAGTTATTTTTACAGCCCAAGGGGATCTGCACTTGTGGGAAGGAGGAGGAAGGAAAAGACAGAGAAAGGTAGGAAAATGAAAGATAAGAGGTCAACGAAATGGGGGTATTCTAGATTATGGTTGGACCCTACGTTTTCAAAGGAACTAAGGATTCACTGCTTATGCTAGGCTTGAGCTTATCACTGGGGAGACATCGATGAGTAAATAAGTCATTTCTATCTTCAAAACCTCTCTAGCATTCTGGTAGAGGCAAATGCATCAACAGTAATGCAACAATGTGATTAAAACTAAAAGTTATGGTCAAAGGCTTGAGGAAATACAGAAAGGGTGTCACTGATCTTCCTGGAGGTGGGAACATCAGTACAGTGTGCAAAGGGGAAGTGACACTTGAGCTGGAATTTAAAGGTTAAGCAGGGGCACACCAGAGGAGAAAGGAGGACAGGCATGTTGCGCAGGCAGGATAACACTCCCTCCTCAGGAGTTGCATGTTGTACAGGCAGAAAAACACTCCATCCCCAGATCCACATGTCCCAATCCTCAAAAAACTGGAATTATGTTACTTTACTTGGAAAAAGGACCTGGAAAATTTATTGAAGGCTGGAGACCTTAAAAGTCAAGAGACTGGGGCACCTGGGTGGCTCATTCGGTTAAGCCTCTGACTTCAGCTCAGGTCACAATCTCGCATTCAATGGTTTGAGCCCCACATTGGGCTCTGGGGTGACAGCTTGGAGCCTGGAGCTTGCTTTGAATTCCAGGTCTCCTTCTCTCTCTGTCCCTCTCCCCCTCTCTCAAAAATAAACAAACACAATTTTTTTATATATAAATGAGAGATTCTCTTGGGTTATCTAGGTGGATTCAATCTAACTACAATAGTCCTTAAAAACAGATAATTTTTCTGTCTGGACTCAAAGAAATGGAAGAGAATATGAGCAGCAGTTTGGTAAAAAAATTTATAGAATGTAGCCATACTGTAAGCAAAAGGCTGCCTCCGGAGGCTATTGGGCAGAGGAATGCAAAGTATGATTTGAGAAGGGTGGGTAGAAAATAAATTCCTACACTGATCAGAATTTACAAATAACAAAAGTCTGCTTATTTATAAAATCATCATCACAGTAATTTGCATTTTTATTTAAATGAAGTTGCCATGGTCTGAATATCCAGAAATTTCTCTTCTAGATTTGATTTTGGAACCACAGTAGCATACATACACAAAAACTTGAGATTTTTCCTTCACCTCCTAGAATGACCTTATACAGTTTATCAAAGGCCTCCAAATAAATACAAAGGCTCTGACTAGGCTTCTCAACTACACTCATCAGTACTGATCAGTCCTTTATATTCAAAATGTTCTTTTGCTCTTTGTTTCTAAGATATAGTAATCTCCTGGGATTTCTTCCTACCCTTCTTGTTGATCACTCTGATTTTTTCCTTACAAATTCATTTTCCACTATCCAGCTAATAAATGTGAGATTTCATCAAGACCTAGTCTAAGGGTCTTTGATGTCCTTATACTTATATACTATATCCCTAAATTATCTTATCCATTATCACCTATTTGCAAAGGACTTAGAAATTTCTGCTCTGAAATCTCTCCCCAAAGTTTCAGAATACAGTAAAACCTTGGATTGTGAGAAACTTGTTCTGCAAGTGTTCCACAAGACAAGCAAACATTTCTAATAAATTTTAACTTGATAAAAGAGTGAAGTCTTGCAATATGAGTACTATATGATGCTGGATATCACATGATCACAACTGAGCCAGTGGTTCTCTCTCTCTCTCTTTGAGGTGTTATGAGTTATCAGCTCCCATGCTCAGATGCTTGGTCTCAGGCCACGGGCACGGTGTTTGGCAGATATCAGTCATTTTTTAGATGGAAGGTGCCCACAACTGGCACTAGTACTTTTTGGTTTTGTCACTTCAAAGCACCTATGGACAGTCCTTTGCTTTTCCATATAAGAGTAAGCTTAGGAATGTTTGCTTCATTCTAGTCAGGCTGCCTGCACATATAGACCCTTTCTTCTGCTGCCTTACTGGCAGTTACATTAAATACAGTATATGACAAGAGTTTATTAATACTGTACTATAGTCAACATCCATTAGTAAAAGTCATCCTACACAATAACCCTCCTCTCTCTTGTCTCCCTCACACCAGCCACAAAGATTTTCAAAGGTAAGGGCAGGATAGTTTATTTTTATTTGTATTTTGTATTTTCATTATTATTTTGTATTGTATTACAGTATTTACAGTATTGTAATCCTCTTTATATGAGTATTTTTGAGTTGTGGAAAGAATCATCTGAGTTTTCATTATTTCTTATGGGGAAATAAGTACTTTGATATACAAGTACTTTCGATTATAAGCATGTTTCCCTAACGAATTATGCTTGTAAACCAAGGTTTTGCTGTATATACAAATACATACATCTTATTTCTTTTTGGATCTCTTGAAGACCCCTCAAACACAACAGGTCCAATACCAAACTCATCAATATCATGCCTGGCTTGGTCTTATTTCAATGTTGTCTCTCCTTGTGAATGACCCCACCAATCAAAAGTTAGAACCCCACCATTATTGGCATCTTCCTTGTATCCCCCAGATCCAATTCCACACTTTCTCTTCTGCCTGAAGCCCCACCAAGAGCTAACTTTAAGCCTTCCCTGCATGCTAGCAAACGAGAGCAAACATCACATTGAGACTGATTAAAGAAAATGAGGAATTGGAGTCATTTTGGTTAGCAGCCTTACAGTACTATGATAATACAAATACTGACCCAAAGAAAATAGGGGATTTAGACGACATGAGATCCATTTGTCACCTTAGTCGTTAACAAGTTTCCTTCTTTGAGTACACGGAGATGCCAGACCTCAGAGGACTCTGTAGAGATGGCAGGATATTTGGGGAGCTCAGTAAAAGTCATGACCTGACTTTCATTTATGCATACCATGTATTTTTAATTAAAAGTAATAAAACTCTTAGTTAACTGGCTGTACTGAGACTGCCATTTTTAGCTCCTAATCATCTCTGAAGGGCCAGGCAGCCGGTAGGACAAGGTCTGTTTCTGTATGCAGACCCCTTTCAGAACCACCAAATAAAAACATGGAGTTTGAGCCCCATGCTGACATTGTGGAGCCTGTTTGGGATTCTCCATCCCCTCCCTGCCCCTCCCTTACTCATGTGCACCCTCTTTCTAAATGAATAAAGAAAGATCAAGAAGATTTTACAGGCTGAGAATCTGATCCTGAGAAAGAGACTATCAGCAAATCTACTCTAATGGGTGATTCCATGAGGTTTCTAGCTTCAAAATTAGCTGTATTGGGGGGTATATTGGTACCATCGGTGCAAATTCTTGGATTTCCTCTAAAGGTTGGTATCCTAGTCATGCTATCTTTTCATGGGACCTTTCTGCTCAATTTTTTTAGATTCTGGGCTCTCTGCCAAGACACATGGGTTCTTAGATACAGTTTTTCACTGAGCACGTCTTGGCTTGATTTCCCTCAGCAGCAGATTCTGAGAAAATAAGAGAACTAGTTGTTTATTTGGGAGGAAATTCAGTAATGGATGCAAACGAGAAACAGAAAAACATGTGGACAACAGAGGGCATATCATCTAGTTACTGTTGAAGTAACTAGAACATTCTCACTAGAAAACTCTTAACACCAATACAGAATTGAGCCCCCAAATTATCCCAGCAGAGAGGCAACAGTATCCCCATTGCTCACTTGTGGAGGACTGATCTCAGGAAGCATTTATTTTCTGATACTTCTTTCTGCCATGCACAGAAGCAGAATGGACTCAGTCACTAGAAAAAATCCTTATACACAAGAGCAGATGTGGATGGCTCAATTCAGGGCTGAGACAATATGGGCAGAGCACCAGTATCTTCTGCTATAGGTTCTTTGTTTAGAACTAGCACTCTTTCCTGCCATAATCTTAGCTGATTTATAAATGTGAGTATGTGCTTCAGCAATATATAGTCTACTACTAGAAATAGGAGTAGACTGCTTTATGATACAGACATTCAGCAACCCATACTGAAAAATCTACAGCATTAGCATCATAGAGACTGAAGCAAATACAATATACATGGCAAAAATGAAATAAAAGCAATAGAAAATGGGAGGGAGGGCGTCAAAGATTCAGATTTCTCCTTTAAATCCATCTCTAGTACCCTTTTTTTAGTACATTTTCTCAGTACCCTTTCAGGTATGAAATACTAAATTTTTTATTTTTTCATCTGGATATAGACTATTTGGACTTATTTGTGTAATACAACACTGATCACCTTGCTTTGGATTTATAGATACACATGATGGAGAACAGCAGCAACAAAAATGCATATGCATACAAGCAGGGCTGTCCACTAAATGATTCCAGGTTCCTTCTCTAGGTTGCTTGGCAACAGGCTCTCTGGTTATTGGCTTCCCCACCTTATCCAGAGGGACCATAGACAAACTCAACCTTCCATAGGATTGGGAGCCATCAAGCAGCCATCTTGCTTTAATGAGCCACTCTGCTACAGGATATGTTTGCCTATGTTTCCAGGTGCTGAGCAGCTGGTATCCCATGGGACTTCCCTAAAAATCTGCTGCCTAAGCCTCTGCTGCCTTAAATCCAAACAATTCTATTATCTCTGGTCCTATCATTTCTGGTCCTCTAAAGGGGAGAGCAGTAAGGAGTGGAATCCTGCTTTTGCAGGGCTCCGTGACACATCCAGATGTACTCTAGCCCAATCACACCTCTCTCAAAGATGCAGAGGGATAAGAAGGCCCACATAAGCAACCAGCTTCTGCCCACCAATCCAGCTTGTCCCAAGGGACTCCCACTGGGTGTCCCCAAATGACTCCTCCAAGTCATTTCACATGACAATGGAAAACAAAATCTTATAAATAAAACCTCAGCTGATTTCACCATAAGTTACATTAAGAAAAAACTTAGCACCTCAAAAGTCAATTAGGAGGGAATGCAAGAACCGCTCAATGAAACCGTATCTGTTTTTTTTTAATATATACCATGTACATGGAAAAAACACAACAAACCATGAGCAAATGAAGAGTCTGAAGGGAAGAGAAGAGAAGAGAAGGAAAAAAAAATCAATCTTAAATTTGACACTGGCAAAGAGTGTGAGTTCATTATGTGTTTCCCTTGTTGCAAGAAGGACACTGAGTCATTTTGGGGAACAACTGGAACTGAGTCTAGACTTGTCCTTGGCTGCCCACCAAGAAAACATAACTCACAGGGGAAATGGCCTTATGTACAGTTACCACCAATGGAGATGGACAAATGACCACACCTAGCATGTTGTTTTCTGTACATTATAATGTTCCAAAATTAAAGGAGGACTTTTGCAGTTGTGTTTTCTATTTATTTTCTTCCCCAGTGGCTAGTTGTCCAACCAAAAAAATACTAAGTAGTCAAGGTAAATGATAAGACTAGAAAGAACAATGCACTGTGGATAGGACAGTGTCAGAGGCATACTGCCTACCTGAGACTAGATCAGAATGTGTTGGAGGAGGTGGGGAAGGGGAGAGCAGTAATCCATGGACATTAAATAGAGACAAAGATTTACAGTGAGTTTTTCTTTTGTTAGCACATGCCAGTTACTTACATATACTCCATCTTGTTGAGTCTTCACAATAAGCCTGAATGTAGGCATGATTTTCCCATTTCATAAACAAGCAAACAAAAAAAACACCTCAAAAAACTGGGGCTCCGGTAAACAAAAATCATCTTGGGAAAATAAATTATTGTCAATGTAGTAAGAAATATAACAGACATATACATGCCTAGACAGTCTCTTTCTGGGCAGTCTGAAAAGCAAAGAAGATTAATTAAGAGTTGGAGATGCCATGTGAGAAGACATGCATTAAATCAAAAAGCATGTGCTTAGCAAAGAAGGAATAGCATGTACAAAGTCACAAGGTATTAGAAGACATGGTGTGTTCTATGAACAATGAAAAATTTAGTGGGGCGTTAGGGTGGCTCAGTTGGTTAAGCATTGGACTCTTGATTTTGGCTCAGGTCATGATCCCACAGTTTATGAGTTCAAGACCTACGTCACGCTGCATGCTGACAACACAGAGCCAGTTTAGGATTCTCTCTCTCTCTGCTCATCCCCTTTCTTGTGCTCTCCATCTCAAAATAAATGAACAAACTTTATTTTTTGAAGAACAATTTAGGGACACTAAATTTCAAGTAGCAGATTGGGAAATAATCTGGGGCTAGATTGTTGAAGGGTATATGGGCAGAGCTAAAGAAAAGAGATATTCTGTAGACAGTGAGGATGTTAAAGAGCTACTCTAAGTGTGACAAGTTAAAGCAAACCATCAGAGTATCTGGTTGCTTACACAGGACTTGAGCCGCAGAATCAACAACAGGAGAAAGTATCAACCATTCAGAAGTGAAGGAATGATGCCCTCCTGAATTTGAAATGAACATCCACAAGATACCATCAATGAGCATCTGTTATGTACTGGAATTTGGTGCATATGTAAAGATTTCTCTCTCTCTCTCTCTTTCCTGATGTGATCTTATAACTCCCTAAAGAGATTTTGCTACAACTAAGATAGCAGAGATTTAGTTGTTTGAAATCTCCATGCAGGCTGTAAGATACAGTTGGAGATAGGAGAGTAAGGAGCTCAGAGGTTTGGACTGCTATCTTGTCTCAGCAGGCATATCATACTTGACAAAGTCCTCTGTATATAATATTTGATAAAAATAATTGTATCACTAGGTTAAACCTCACTAATCTATACAATTTGTGGATGACCTGTGTACTTTAATAAAAATACCAAATTGTGAGATGGGATTATATTCCAAAATCAGATTTTCTCAAAGTGAGTGTCTTGAGAAGCCAGTCCTGGAAATTGTTTCCAGAATGATGGCAAGGATGAAGATGCTCATGAAGTTGTTCTAAAATAGCTTAAAATATCCACTATTTTTTCTTCTATCATCATCATGTGCATCCTATTCAGACAGTGCTCAACTAGCCAATTATTCTGCTCCACATGGCATCAACAAGCACTTACTGATATTCCACTGACATCTGGCTTGGTCTCTAGGATCTAAGCTGGTTTCAATTAGCATCTAGTACATTGAGGGGATGGCTGGAAGACTGGAGACACTCTTCTTCAAGGAGTCTTGGGGTCTATCAGTGCGGTCTCTCCAGCAGGGTAGTTGAATTTTTTACATGGTGCCTCAGGATTACAAGAGACTAAGGAACTACAGTTTCTTAATGGTTAGATCTAAAACTGCCATGTCATTGGTGTCAAAGAACTCTCAAGCCATCCCACATTTAAAGAATGGGAGAACAGACACCACATTTGATGAGTGATTCACCTGCATATATCAATGAAAGGCCAGGTAGTAAATAGTAAACGCTCTGTAAGTCATATACAATCTGTTCCATATTCTTCTTTGTTTTTGAACCCATTAAGAATGTAAAAAAAAAAAGTTTTTATCTCATAGAGTAAACAAAAACAAGTCACAACTGGATTTGGCCCCTGGGCTGTAATGTACCAACCCCTATTCTAAGGAGTCCCATGGCCAAACAACTTGTTAGGCTGTATATATTATTTCCTTTCAGAGCTTCATAGTACACATTAACATAGTAAAGGCTCTAAAAAGTCTTAAGTAAAAAAATTCTAGAGGCACCTAGAAAGACTTTCTCTTTCTCTCCTTCTGCCTTTCTCCCCCACTCATGCTCTAATTAAGAAAAAAAGATTTAAAAAATATAATACTACATTTTATAAAGCTTTACTAATTGTTTTCTACTTAAAACCTGTTTTAATTAACCTTTTAGAAAACATCGTTCTACAGTTATGTGAAATTAGGCTGCAACCAAGGAGTAGACTTAGGATCTAAAGATTTTGTTTAATTAACAGATTTAACAAATTGATTTCTCTAAAATGATAGTTGCATAGAGGCAATGATTTCTCCAAAGTATCCAAAAATATTGTGTCCTTCTAAGTAGCTTAATCCTCTCATTTATAGTGCTATTTTAAGCTTCTATGAATTTAAAGAATGCCTATTGTCCTAAATTATTGATTTCTATTCCAGCATAGCCTAAAATATCACAGATGGAAGTTAGAAAAATACAAATCAGTAAGTCATTGATATCATCTCAACATAGCATTGTCAACAGAATGTGGGACTTGGCCTTGGACCTCTGGATTATGTTAAAGCGCTGTCACATCATGGCTGTGGAATTTAAAATGAGTGACTGAATTTTTCCAACCTCTGGTTCCCAGCACACTGGAAAATGGAGGCCATTTACCTCTCAAGACTGTTGTGAGGACTGCAGGGGAATGTAATTCACATGCTGAAATATTTCACAAATTCCTAAGTCTGATGCAAAAGTAGGTTTCCAGAGTTGTACAGAAATGGCATCATCAGTAAGAGTGGTCTCTTCTGTTAAGTGACTTCTAACTTGCTACATTTTGTTTTATTTATGAGTAGTCAGAGGTAGTTTGGAGTGTATTGGGTCAGACTGCATAGGTTTGAGTCCTGGCTTACTGTCTATGCAAACTTAGGCAAGGTTCTAAACCTCTCTGATCTGTTACCATCCTCACCTGTAAGATGATAATAAGATACTTACCGCATACGGTTGTAAAAAACATTAGTAGGCAGGAACAAGAAGTGTTTTAGTACCCAGTCTATCACAAGGTAAGCAGTCATCAAATCCAAGTATTTTTATTAAAATTAATAGTTATTAATGACCCTACTATAGCAATCTGATAACCAACTTTAGATTCTAAGATGGATTTTCCAATTTTGTTCAAAATTGCATGACTGACAATAAATAATAATAACATCACTAGGTAATACTTACATATTGTTTACTATATTCCTAGGCTGTGGTCCCGAGGATTTACATTTATTAGATCATTTATTCTTATGATAGCCCTGCAAGGTAGGGACTATCCTTACCTCAGTGATGCACAGAAATGCAAAGTGATTAGCCAGAGGTCACACAGATGTTTAGCAGTGAGCCCATTTGCCAACTCTGGAAATCAGCTTCGGAAGTGGAGATTCTCAATCACTGGAGTGTATCACTTCTGGAAAGAGGAAAGATTCATAAGAAAAGGCAACAAGTAGGTAACCCAAAGAAGAGACACATTGTCAGGAACATTCAGCTGGTAGAAAAGAGCAGAAACTTTCCGCAGCACTTAATGTTCTTCCCGAGGACAAATCATACCGCAGATTTCCTTCTCAATGCACCAAAAGCAAATAATATTGCCTATGGACAGAGTGTCACAGACCATAGATTTCTGGAAAATACGAAGCCCTGAATAAAATACTTAGTAGTTTTACACTGTTTCCCCAACTTCCCAAGTTTTAACATCAGCCAATGGAGCAGACAGGACTAGGAACTAAAACCAAATGTGACATGATCCAGTTGGGAGGTCAGATATACGTGTATAGTGTAGTTGTCATGACAAGCTCTGGGCACCCATGGCAGCTGAATCTCCCAAGCTAGTATTTTCTAATTACTCTTCATAAACATGAGCCACATCCTACTATCCTATTATAGACCCCCTGAGAGTAAATTTTACCATTCTCTAATAATCAACCTTAGGAAAATAGGACTAGGCAACAACATATGTAAGGGATGCCTGTATGAAAGGTGTTTGTTGATTCAATAAATATTTTCCAAGTGTCTATCAGCCAGGCACTGCTCTGAGCATTGGAGATTCAGCATCAGACAAGACAAAAAGAAACTCTAATCTCAATGTATTTACATTCTTATGAGAAAGTAAAAAAAAAAAAGCAGTTAATTTCAGATATGAGAAAGACACAGAAGACGACATACAAAATGGTGAGGTAATGAGGTGAGGCCTTTTGAAAAGATGGTTTTATCAGTTAGCTATTGCTGTGTAACAAAGTACCCCAAAATATACTCACTTAAAAAAGCAAGTATTTCTCTTAATATAGTGGCTTAAAATAGCAACTATTACTTCCCATACATTGAGGGGAAAGGTAAATATTTCCACTGATCTGGGCTCAGTAAGACTAATCCAGGTCGAGTTCACTCCATGGTCAGCCCAGATTCAAAGGGAAGGGAAACAGACTATACTTCCTGATGAAAGAAATTACGAAGTCACACTGCACAAGGCATAGATAAAAAGAAGAATGAAATTAGGGAAGTGTCTGCCATAAATCAACCATGATCATCAAGATAAGACCCCCTGGAGGAATGACATTTGAGTTGACACTCAAAGGAATGTCAGGTACAAAGGTACATGTGCACTTGTACTTGGCAACATGAAATATACTTGTGTGTACCTGCATGTAGAAAAAAAACATGTGTGTTCATGTATATCTTATAAAGATCAGTGGAATGTTCTGTCAGCTGCCTGTGTGCTTCTTTCCTCTGCCTCCTGTCTTTTGACATAGGAATATTCACTCATCAATAGAAACATATGACTCAATATATTATTTTCTCACAACTTAGTGTGCCTACGAACCACCTTTACAAATTCTCAGGGCATCCTCCCTACATGTTCTGATCCAGTAGATCTGGGGCAGAACTCAGAAATCTGCAATTTGTCAAGGACACCTAGTAAATCTGAAGCACAGGTTCTCTAATTAAGAAACAATGCTTAAGTTTCTCAAGCTTTGGATGATCCATACTTTCCTCTCTCTCCAGATAACTGATGCCTAATTGTGTCTAATTCATATTCACTTCATCTATACTATCTGGACCTTTCTCCTAAAGGTAAGGTGAATGTGAGCTAGCTGATAATGAAAACTAGAAATGGACACAGAGCATGAGCAATGAAAATCTCAAAATCATTCACAAGTCTCTTGTTGCTCATACAAGGGAGAAATTTTTAATTTTGCCTGCTTCTAAGGAGCCCTTAACTCAGGGGTGTATGCCTTCAAATATCGAGTCCCTGGCAAAGCATTCTTTACAGAGTCTATCAACACTGCCTCCACACCAGAATCATCTTTAAAAAAAAAAAAAAAGTAAATGAGCAATTAATTAATGGAAGGGGAAGGGGGGACCTGGGCTTAGGAATTTCATTTTTCAGGACTCCCATATGATTGTAATATACCATGGAGATTGAGATCCACGGAGTTAAAGGATCAAATTAGAACTTTTAAAAGCAACACAAGATACCTGTGTGAATGAAATATTTGGAGCAATAAGCACCTCATGCAAATACATACAGGTATGCTTCAGGGAGTACAAGCTCAGGGCTCAAATTCCCACTGGGCAATCAATGCTCTCATTGCCTACCAGTCAAGTCTCAGGTGTCCTGCAAAAAGCATGGACTAATAAAATCCATTTCGCTGGTAGTATAATCATTTCCTTAACTTAGCAACTGCGGTAAAACATAATTTACTTTTAAAAGTAAATACACCATTGTGATGCAATTACCCTGTAGGGACCAGTTCCCCATTTTAGAATGGCACTTATAATAAAGTTTAAGGGAGAAAAAATGTCACCATATTCAAGTTCACTATATTACTTTATTATGATATGATCCATAGAATTAATCCAATTAATCAGAGATAATACAAAGAATAGGTAAGAAAATTTTGGAGGCCAATGGACCTCAGTTTGGATCCCATCTCAATGGTTTGTATGTCTTGGGGGTAGATTTCTGTCTGAGTCCCTATTTTTTCAATAAAATAACAACATAAGCGCTGACTTCACAGGCTGATGCCAGGAACAGCACAAAGAAGTCAGAAAACTTCTGTAAAATAGCAGATAGTAAATATTTGAGGCTGTGTGGGTCAGACAATTTCCATCCCAACTATTCAACTCTGCTGTTGCAGCCCCCAAAACAGCCAAAGCAATACAAGAGCACAGCAGTGTCTTAATGAAACTTTATTTACCAACACAGAACATAAGCCTGTGTTCAAAAATTCCTGGTTTGTTAACTGCTGGGTTAGAGCAAATAGTTAAGCATTAATTTTTTAATGTTTATTTTGAGGTGGGGGAGGGGCAGAGAGAGAAAGAGGGAGAGAGAGAATCCCAAGCAAAGTCTGGGCTGTGAGTACAGAGCATGACATGGGACTCAATCTCATAAACTGTGAGATCATGACCTGAGGTGAAATCAAGAGTTGGATTCCTCCATAGTTAAGCATTTAACATAATTATTTCCTAAACCCTGAGTTAGAGCACATAGTTAAGCATTTAACACAATTCTGGATAAACTGCCAGCTCAGTAAGTGGTAACCAGCACTGTGGCTCAATGATGGTGGTAATGCTGGTGATAAGGATGCTACTGCTGGTATTGTTACCACCATCACTGTGAGGACTGAGAATTAACAGACATGGAATCCCGTTCTCCTTCTGACACTAACTTTCTGTAATTTTTAGTCAAACTCCTTGTCCTCTAGGAACATTACCTTCAAAAGATGACATCACCAGAGTACATCCAGCATTTCTTCCCAGGGATAAGAATATCTTCTATAAATAAATGAATCAGAAACTCACTAACACCTGTAGCATTTTCACCTTCATTACCTGCATCCCCTGTTTCAATGAGGAATAGCAAACAATCTGGTTGGTAGAGCGAATACCTGTCAAAGGTAAGATGGAGGAACTCCTTTTCTCCTTAAAGAAGTCGTCCTGCCAAAATATTTTTAGGAACAAGGACCCTCACTCCTCTGTTATTAGGAATTTGACTGAACCTGCCAAAACAAATGGACTAAACACACCATAGGATTTGACTTTTATCTTAGGTTTCAAGATAGATATTACATTTGTGTAAAGACACAGATTCTTTCTTAGGAAGGTGTTATTTAAAGACAATTTAAAAGATATCTCACTGTTACACGCACTGTCATTCACAAGTTAAAGACAGAGTTGAGAGCTGTTGAACTATAACAAGAAATGTAACAAATTCAAGTTTTCTTAGACTGAAAGTGTTGAAGCATTATTTCTGTGGGAAAAGAACTACAACCTACAAAAAGAACACCATTTATAGGACAGTGAGTCTCAAACTCTGGGTCCCAGACCATCAGTATCACTTTAAGCATTTGCTAGAAAAGCCACATCTCAGGTCCTTGTCCCAAGGTTACTGCACTCAGAAACTAGGAAAACAGAGGAATCTGAGTTTTAACAAGCCCTCCAATGCACACTAAGGTTTGAAAACTGATTTAAGGGATAAAAGTGTCACTGAACATGGCCCCTATGATTTGTAACATGTAACAGGTTGAATTGTTGTGAATTGTAACAGGCTTTCCTGTGTGTCATCCTCCTGCCTCCTTTGCGTAGTCATATCATATATTTTCCTTTGAATAACTACTCATTCCTCATTGCATATGGTCCTCAAGAGTCTACCTAGTAAAGTCCCTGTTCTTCTGTAGCCAAGAGGTGACCTATACTGGACCAGAGTCTCTTCTCTTGGGAACATGGGTTTTGGGTGAAGGCATAGGGCAGAAGAGGATTAGAGTGGCCTCATCAATAGCTGGACCCCAAAGGGAATGTCCACTCATTCCTGCTCACTAGTCCCAGAGCTACAAGGATCCTGTCCTCTCCAAGTTCTGCCAATTCAGCATTTCTTGCCATCATATAAGCTACCCTGTATTATTTCATAATAGAGTCTTTTGTTTTGTCTCAAAGTGCCAGGCTTAGTTGCTGTTCCTTACAGCTACAGAATAAATTAAAGGTGTTTTCATTACATAAAAGGACCAAGATCCTGAAAAGGGAACCCTACAGGAGAAACATCCAAAGATTGACCAGAACAAACTCCAGCATAGAGGGAGAGGGAGGCCAACAGCAACTTTTAGTAGTAGAAAGGGATAGAGGCCAAAGCAAATGGCATAAAAGAGGAGGCCAGGAAAAGCACTGTGAAGAAGTCTTCAGGTGGAGAAGCTGCCATAAATTCCCTTGTTAAGCACTGAATAGGGGATGTGGCTTCTCCAGTGTCCTTAAGGAAACTGACAAGCAACTATGTCAGGACAAGTCAATGAAGACCCTTATATTGCCTAAGCCTAGATCCCAGTTCAAACTGACTTAAATGACAAAGGAAATTATCTGTTTACTTAACACCACAGAACCCTGTGTGTGGGCAGGATTCAAATCAATCTGGTCATTCTGATGAATTAGGAAATCTAGCTCCCTAAAATATAGGAATCTCCCTAAAATTATGTCAACATTTCCTTCTTATGTCTGTTTTTCTCAGTCTGGATTCTCTCAACGGCTCCTGGGTTAAACTTTTCCACATTCATAAACAAGAGAAAAAAGTAAGTTCCTCTATTCCCTCTCAAACATGGAACTCCAATGGTTAAACAACTGATTCTAAATTAGTAAAAATGGCAAAGGGCTGGGGTCAATCCCATTCAAATAGGGAATGGATGGGTGAAAGTTGGGGGATAACTACTTACTCCTTGAACACAGGTTGGGAGATTAAACCTGCATGTCACATTAAGTAAAATTGTTAATGACAAAGAATATGTTGGGCAAAAATGAACAGATGGATACTGGGGTGTTGGTGGTAGTTGGTAGGGCTGTTGAAGAGTCTCCAAGCCACACAGTGGAGTAGACAATGATGAAATAAGGAAGGGTCAGCAAATACATTCTAAGGGCCAGATGGTAAATATTGTAAATTCTGTGGCCCATATGGTCTCTAGTGCATCTAATCAGCTCTGCAGTTGTAGCACCAAAGAAGCCACTTGTAATAAATAAATGAATGGGTGGGGCTGTATTTCAGTAACACTTACTTTACAAAGTTACAAAACAGAAAGTATGTTGGATTTGGCCGACAGACTGTAGTTGAACCAAACCTTGCATTTTACTACAATGATTAATAGTAGGTGATAAGAAGAACCAGAAACCAGAAAGCCCCTCTATCTTGTCAGCATCCAAAGTTCTTTGGCGTTTGCCTTAACATTTCTTTACTGAAGACCTACATTATAAATGACAGCTTCTGTTTTTATTAGTTGGAACATCTGCCATCCTGGGAGTGTTCAGAAATCTGGTAACAGAGGTTCGTTTTTGTTCATCTTGGTGAATCTGCCCTACTCCAGTTTTCCTTCACCCTGTTTTCTGCCCCATTTCTACATTATATGTCGTCTTGATCTTGGCCTCCTTATTCTCCATGGCCCTCAAGTTTCAATCAGCCATTTAGTCCTGTTGATTTGTCCCTCATAACTTACCTCATGATGCCCCCCTTCCCTGCAGTCTTACTGTGATCACTAATTCTGGCCTGCAATTACCCCATACCTTCACTGTTGCATTCAGCCTCCCCACAGTTCTCTTCCCTTTCAATTTTCCCTTCCCTAATTATCCTCCCTCCATTCCACTGGGCA
Organism: Crocuta crocuta; assembly: GCF_008692635.1. Lineage (NCBI taxonomy): Eukaryota > Metazoa > Chordata > Mammalia > Carnivora > Hyaenidae > Crocuta > Crocuta crocuta. The sequence goes on along the minus strand of NW_027530006.1, from coordinate 1,691,223 downwards.
TTCTGTCCCTTAACAAGACTGCCTAATCGGGCACTTTAATCATGTTGTGCTCCCTTCTTGTTGATTTCGGGAAAAGCTATAGGATCAAGATTCTCTCTGGGCAAGTTCAAGTCTCCTAAAACACTTGTCTTGGTTTCTGGCTGTACAATCAGATAGCTAAGTGGTGGAATCCTGGTCCTTGTAATCTGATTCTGGACTTGGCTGTCACAGGTAGACCTTTCCATTTTTCTCATTGATGACTCAAACTGCTCTGTCAACTTTAGAATCATCTTGACCACACATTTGTCCTCCTTCTCTGGTATTTGGGACTCAAAAACTCTCCTGCATTCTCATTCCAATCAGTTTTTAGGTAGTGCCAGTTATAAAACCTAAAAGTTCACAGTCATCTTCCCCATAGCCCCATCTCCCTTTTGAGAGACGCCATTACAGCCACTCTCCTGGATGACTGCAGTACCCTCCTATATCCTTCTTTGTCCGCATTCTTCATCCATTTTCTCACTAGGGCCAGAGTGATTTTAAAACAAAAATCTGACCAAATCATGTCCCTGGTTAAAACTTTCAGTGGCTTTCTATTAACAAAAAATTGGGGATGCCTGGGTGGCTCAGTTGGTTAAGCGTCCAACTTCAACTGAGGTCATGATCTCATGGTTTGTGAGATTGAGCCCTGCATTGGGCTCTGTGCTGACAGCTCAGAGCCTGGAGCCAGCTTCGGGTTCTAAGTATTCCTCTCTCTCTGCCCCTCCCCTGCTCATGCTTTGTCTGTCTCTCAAAAATAAACAAACATTAAAAAAATTAAAAACAAACAAACCTTTCAGTGGCTTTCCGTTGCATTTCTACATTGGTTCTGAACTCTGGATCAATATAGCATGACCTAGGGTTTAAACAAAAAATATGATGCTGGGGTATGAAAACCTCAACTATAATTGATGGATTGCTTAAAGCTCAGTGCAGACAATTCTGAGAGTTGAAAACCTCAGGGAAACCCATTCATTTGAGCCCATATTATATTTTAAGATTTACCTTCAGGAGCTTGACCAGGTTCCCACAGTAAATACAGGAGAAAAAACCTCCCCACGCTGCCGGCAAAAGAAGAGAAGGAACCATTTTGAAATACACCAAAGCACTCATCTTTCTTAATAAGATTTGCCCTCAGAGGAAACTAATTAACCACAGCCTAACATGCTGGGGTATTATCAGAGCCTAACTTACAGGGGAGAAGGGAATTAACCAAATCTAGCCTACTCTAGCCATCCTGTCCCACCTAAGGGGAGGAAGAAAAAAAAAAAAAAAAACCTGAGAAATTCTTGGAAGTTCACAGTCCAGGGGCACAGGCTCACTAAATGCCTGAGACCTAATCATAAGAATATATAACACTTCCCCTCACACATCACCAACACAATACGAAGGCCTATTTACAGTAGTTGCTTTTCCTACTATAACATGTCTGACTATCAAGAAAATATTACAAGGCATACCAAAAGGCAGAAAACAAAGAAACAAACAAAAACCACTACAATTTAAAGAAACTGAACAAGCATCAGAACCAGACACGGCAAGCAGGGATGTTGGAATTATCACACCAGGGATTTAAAACAACTATGATGAGTTTGCTAAGGGTTCTAATGGATAAAATAGACAGCATGCAAGAACAAATGGACAATGTAAGTAGGGAGATGGGAATCCTAAAAAAGTTCCAAAAATAAATGGAGATTAAAACCAAAACAAACAAACAAAAATACAATGTAACAGAAATGAAGAATGCCTTTATGCCTTTGAAGGGCTGATTAGTAGACTGGACACAGCTGGGTAAAGAATCTCTGCATTCAATAAAATCCTTGAAAACCAAAGAGAACAAAACCTGAAAAAAAAAAAAAAACCCCAGTATACCCAAGAACCGTGTGACAATTGTAAATGTGAGCATGAGAACATTAGAAGAAGAAGAAGGAAATAGAAATATTTGAAACATTAATGACTGAAAATTTCTCAAATTCATGTCATGCAACCAATCACATATCGTAGAAGTTCAGAGAACACTAAAGGATAAAAATGGAAAAACAATAATCAAAACAGAAATTACACTTAGGTATATCATCTTCAACTACAGAAAGTCAAAGATAGAGAAAAAATTCTGAATCAAGCTAGAGAAAAGAAAAGCCTTATCTATAGAAGAAAGACAGGAATTATATCCAATTGTTCAAAAACAATGCAGGCAAGAAGAGGGTGGGGTGGAATATTTAAAGTGGTGAAAAAAACAAGTAAACAAAAAAACAAAACAATAACAAAAAAACCCCCACCAACCTAGAATTCTGTACCCTGCAAAATTATCCTTCAAAAGTGAAGGATGATTAAAGACTTTCTCAGACAAACAAAAATTGAGAGGATTTCTTGCCCATAGATTGTCTGGCAAGAGATATATAAGTTCTTTGGAAGAGAGAAAAATAATACAGGTCAAAAATTCATGTATGTATGAAGAAAGAAAGAGCATCTAAGAAAAAACAGATGAAAGTAAAAACTTTTGCTTTTCTTAATTGAGCAAATATGTTCAAAATAGTAATACTAACAATGTAATTATATATGTTTAAACTAACAATGTAATTATATATGTTTATGTTTATATCTTAAGTATGCATATATATGCATATTTATGTTCATATGTAAGCAAAATGAATGACAGCACTGAAATGAGGGACAGGAAGGAGGAATTAGTATTATTTTTATTATTAGAAGGTACATTACCAGGGCACCTGGGTGGCTCAGTCGGTTAAGTGTCCGACTTCAGCTCAGGTCATGATCTCACGGTTGGTGGGTTCGAGCTCCACATCAGGCTCTGTGCTGACAGCTAGCTCAGAGCCTGGAGCCTGCTTCAGATACTGTGTCTCCCTCTCTCTCTGACCCTCCCCAGTTCATACTGTCTCTATCTCTCTCTCTAAAAAATAAACAAAACACTTAAAAAAATAAATTTAAAAAATTAAATAAATAAATTAAAAAAAGAAGGTACATTACCTTTGGGGTTCGTGAGTGGCTCAGTAGGCTAAGCATCTGACACTTGATTTTGGTTCAGGTCATGATATCACAGTTCCTGAGACTGAGCCCTGCTTTGGGCTCTGCACTGTCAGCTTGGAATTCTCTTTCTCCCTCTCTCTCTCTCTGCTCTTTCTACACTCATTCTCTCTCTCCCCCAAAATAAATAAACATTTTTTAAAAAGCAGAAATTACATTAAAAAAAGAAGGTACATTGCCTTTGAAGTGGTAATATTATTTGAAAGTGGATTTAAATTAGTTGTAAAAGTGCAATGCAAACTCTAGGGCAAGCAGTGAAAAAACTAAAAATGAAGAATAACTAATATGCTAAGAAAGGAGAAAACAAAATTATATAAAATGCTTAAATTGAAATCACAAAAGGCAGAAAAAGAATCAAGGACAAAAAGAGGAACAAAGGACATGGGCAACAAATAGAAAACAGTAAGGAATGTGGTAGATTTTATTCTAACTGTATCAATAATCACTTTGGATCTCAATGGTCTAAATGGAACAATTAAAAGACAGAGATTGTCAGAGTGGATCAAAATAAACAACACAACTTTACGTTGTCTACAAGAAACTACTTTAAGTATAAAGACACATGTAGATTAAAAATAAATCCTTGGAGAAAAACATACCATGATAACACTAATCAAAAGAAAACAGGAGCATCTATATTAATTTTAGAGAGTGCAGACTTCAAAGTAAGAAAAGTAAAGACAGTTACCAGAGATAAAGAAGGATATTACCTAAGGCTACAGGGGTTAATTCTTCACAAAGTCATAACATTTCCTAATATACATGCACCTGATAATAGAGGATTCAACTACCTCAGACCAAAACTGACAGAACTACAAGAAGAAAGTGACAAATCCACTATCCTATTTGAAGACTTCAACACCTTTTCACAGAAATGGATAGACCTAGCGGGCAGAAAAACAGTGAGAATACATTTGAACTTAACAACACCATCAGTCAACTGAGTCTAATTGATATCTATAGGCTAGTTGGCCCAACAAAAGCAGAATACACATTTTTCTCAAGTTTACATAGAATATTCACCAAGTTAGACCACATTTTGGGCTATAAAACACACCCAAATGGGTTGAGAAAGACAAATCATACAATGTCTGCTATCTGAACACAAGAATTAAATTAGAAATGAATAACAGAACGATAATCAAAAATCTCCAAACAATGTGGAGATTTAACAACACTCTTCTAAGTGATATGGATCAAGGAAGAAAGAAATCTCAAGAAAAAAAATTAAATATTTTGAATTAAATGAAAATGTAAACATTGTTATCAAAATTTGTTGGATGCAGCAAAAGCAGTGTTTAAAGGGACATTTTTAGCATTGAATATGTACATTAGAAAAGAATAAAGATTTAAAATCAATAATCTAAGTTACTTTCTTGGAAAATTACAAAAAGAAGAGCAAATTAAGTTCAAAGAAAACAAGAACAGAAATAATAAAAATTCAAGCAGAAATCTATTAAATTAAAAACAGGAAATGAATAGAGAAAAATCAGCAAAACCAAAAAACTGGTTTTTTGAAAAAATCAACAAAGTTGATAAGCCTAGGCCAAGTTAAGAAAAAAAGAGAGAGGACACAAATTACTAATATCATAAATGAAAGAGTAGGGAATCAATACAGATGTGAAAATTAACACGATAATAAAATAATACTGTAAACATCTCTACCCATAAATTTGATAACCTAGATGAAATGGTCTGGTTCCTTAAAATACACAATCTGCCAAAACTTACACATAGGAATAGATGACCTGAACAGGCCTATATCTCTTGAAGAAATTAAATCAATAATTAATAATCTTCAAAAAACAAAGTACCAGATGCAATGAGCTCACTGTAGAATTCTACAAACATTCAAGGAAGAAATTATACAAACTCTCTATAGTCTCTTTCAGAAAATGGCAGCAGAGTAAATATTTCCTAAATTTTCTATGAGTTCTAGTAGTACTACCCTAAATACCAATACCAGGAAAAGATATTACAAGAAAAACTACAAAACAGTATCTCTCATAAACATAGATCCAAATAGCCTCCTCAACAAAATACTAGCAAATTGAATCAATGACAAGATAAATGGAATTATATACAATAACCAAATGGGATTTATTCCAGGTATGTAAGACTGGTCCAACATTAAAAATCAATCAACTTAACACAAAGCTCAAAGAAAAATTATGTGATCATATCAATAGATGCAGAAAAAGCTTTTGACAAAACCGATGATTCATTATAAAAACCCTTAGTAAACTAACAATACAGAGGAACTTTCTCAATTTGATAAATACTATCTATAAAAAAACCCACAGGAACTTAATAGTGAGAAACTAAAAAAATTCTGACTAAGATAAGGTATAAAGTAAGGATGTCCCCTTTTACCACTACTTTTCAACATCATACTTGAAGTCCTTGCTAATGCAGTAAGAAGAGGAAATGAAAAGTATACACATTGGGAAGGAAGACATAAAATTATCATAAAATTGCAGATGCCATGATCATCTAGGTGAAAATTCCAAAGGAATAAAAAAAAGGCAAAACAACTTTTGGAATTAATACACAATTATAGCAAGGTTGTAGGATATAAGGGTAATATACAAAAGTAAATTGCTTTGGGGTCCCTAGGTGGCTCAGATGGTTAAGCAACTATCTGACTTCAGTTCAGATAGATCTTGTGGTTTGTAAGTTCCAGCCCCACATCAGACTCTCTGCTGTTAATGCAGAGCCTGCTTTGGATCCTCCCAGACTTGTGCTCTCTTTCTCTCTCTTTCTCACTTTCTCTCTCTCAAAAATAAAAATAAAAAATAAACATTAAAAACATTTAAAAAGAAAAAGTTGCTTTGCTATATACTAAAAATGAGCAAGTGGAATTTGAAATAACACATTATCATTTTCATTAACACTGAAAAAATATAATAGTTATAAATCTAACAAAACTTGCACAAGATCTGATCTATATGAGGAATACTACAGAAATCTGATTAATTAAATCAGAGGACTAAGTAAATGGAATAAATAAATAACACCTAAATAAATCCATGCTCATTGTTCATGGATAGGAAGACTCAATATTTTCAAAATGTCAATTCTTTCCAACTTGATGTATAGGTTTAATGCAATTCCAGTAAAAATTCCAGCAAGTTATTTGATGGGTATCAACAAACTGATTTGAAAATTTATATGAAAAGACAAAATACCCAAAATAGCTAACAGAATATTAAAGAGGAATGTTGGAGGACTGACACTGCTTTAAAGCTTCCTATTAACCTACAGTAATCAAGGCAAGTGTGGTACTGGTGAAAAGATAGAAAAGGAAATTAATATAACAAGAATAAAAAGCCCAGAAATAGACCTCTTAATATAACCAACTGATCTTTGCCAACTGAGCAAAAGCAATGCAGGGCACAAAAATGTTCTCTTTAACAAATGGTGCTACAAGAACTGGACATACACATGCAGAAAACATAAATCTAGACAAACCTTATACACCTCACAAAAATTAACTCAAATGGATCATACATTTAAATGTAAATGTAAAAATGCAAAACCACAAAATTTCCAGAAGTTATTACAGGAGAAAGTCTAAATTACTTGGGGGTATGGTAATGCCTTTTTAGATACAAGATTGAAGTCAAGATCCATGAAATCAATAATTGATAAGTTGGATTTCTTTAAAATTAAGAATTTCTGCTCTGTGAAGGACAATGTTAAGAAAATTAGATGATAAGCCAAAGACTGGGAAAAATATTTGCAAAATAAACATCTGATAAAGGACTATTTATCAAATAAACAGCTGATCAAGAATCCAAAATACCCAAAACACTCTTCAAACTCAGCAATAGGAAAACAACTGGATTTAAAAATGGGCCAAAGACTTTAACAGAAACATGATGAAAGAAAATATACAAAGGGCAAAAACATATATATTTAAAAATGCTCTACATTATATGTTATTAGGGAAATATAAATTAAAACAATGAGACACAGCTACACACTTAATAGAATGGCCAGAATCCACCATACTGACACCAAATGATGGAGAGGATGTAGAGGAAAAGGAGCTCCCATTCATGGCTAGTGCAAATGTCAAAAGTTACAGCCACTGGAATACAGTTGGTGTTTTCTTACAAAACTAAACATTCTTATATCATACAATCCTGCAGTCACATTCCTTGATATCTACCCAAAGGAGTTAAAACCTTATGTCCATGCAAAAAAGCCTGTACACGGATCTTCACAGCCGTTTGCATTTGTATTGACAAACTTGGAAGTACCCAAAATGTTCTTCACAGGTGAATGGATAAATAAACTGTGGTACATACAGTCAATGGAATATTATTCGGTGCTAAAAAGGAATGAGCTATCAAGCCATGAAAAGACAAGAGGGAATCTAAGGTGCATATTACTAGGAGAAATAAGCCCATCTGAAAGGGCTATAAACTGTATGATTTCAACTATATGACATTCTGGAAAAGGCAAAATTATGAAGGCTATAAAAATATCAGTCACTTCTAGGGGTTGGGCATGGGGGAGTAATGAATAGGTAGAGTACAAAGAATTTTTAGGGCAGTGAAAATAATCTGTATATTATTGTGATAAATATATGCCATACGTTTGTCCAAACCCATAAAATGTATAACACTAAGAGTAAATCCTTAAGGTAAACTATGGACTTTGGATAATTGTGATGTGTTAATGTAGGTTCCTCTTTGGGGAAAAAAAAAAGTACTATTCTGTTGCTGATACATAACAAGGATATTGTTAATGGAGAAGCCTATGCATGTGTGGGAATAGGGATACAGAGGAAATGGTAGTATGTTCTTCTCAATTTTCTTGCATATCAAAAATTGCTCGGGCAGATATGGTTCTTAAGAAAAATGATGCCCCAGCTCCATCCCACCAAACTGATGGAGATATCTAAAGTGAGGACCTACTTACGAGGAGGTTTTTTTTTTTTAAGCTCTTCAAAGGTTACAATTGCCATCTAAGGGTTTACCAAACTCCTAAATAGACTACAATCCATTCCTCCAGCCTTATCTATGGTAATAATGTCTTCTTCCTGCATCTTAAATCTGCTAAGTTCTTCTCCTTGGGCCCTCACAGTTACTGTTCTTCTGTCTTTCCTGCCTGAGATGCTTTCTTCTACCTCACTCTTACTGTTAATCACCCAAGCCAGTGGCTCTCCTACTTTGGTGAGTTTTAGAATCCCCTGAAAAGCCAGGAAAGCACACAGAGACTCAACATCATTGGAATAGGAGAAGCCTGGACCTATGCATTTTTGTTTTTTGTTTTTTGCATTTTTTTACATTGAGATAATTGTAGATTCACATGCTGTTGCAAAAAAAATTATACAAAAATCTTTTGTATCCTTAGCCCAATTTCCCCAAATGGAAACATGTATATTGTATAATATCACCCTCAGGATATTGATACTCACCTTAGATTTCTCCAGATTTGCTTGTCTTTGTGTGTGTGTTCCATTTCATACTATTTTATCCCCTTTGTATATTTGCATACATACCACCACAGTTAAGACACTGCTCAGTTGTAACATCACAATGATTCTGTTGCCCTTTTAGATTGGTGGTTCTAGGCAATGGGTATGGGGATAGGCAATGGGTATGGGGATACAGGAGGGAATCACACCTTTGCATTGCTAACAAATACTCTAGGAGAGTCTGATACTCTCCAGTGGTGGAGAGCCACTGAACTAGCTAATTCCCACTCATTCTCTAATACTGTTTACCCAGGTTCAAGTCATTTCCAGACTCTATAATTCACTCCCCCACTATGCAATTTCATAGCAACCTCACTCTTTAAACACTCTGTACACTCATAGTTCTTTATCTGGCCTTCATCTTGCTTGAATAAGCTGTCTTCAAGAAGGGTCTTTATGCTTAAGCTGACCAGCCCCAAATACTTTTCAGGGAAGAAGACAACTCTGGGCTGTCTGAATGTAAATTATATATAATCCCCAATCCCCAGGCTGTGGACAGCCAATGGAAATCTCCCCCAAGTCATGTTCCATTCACATTCTAGGCTGCTGTTCAGATTTCATTAGCACTCCTCATTCCATATCCTGAAACTTTTTGTAGCTTGAGGAGTTTACATCAACTGCTCATAATTCTCATGGTATATTCCACATGTGTTTCCCACATACACGCATTTATGTACATCATGTATGTATAGGAGTGTGTGTGTGTGTGTGCGCGCGCGCACACACACTCGCGCGCATTTAACCTGGGGAATGAATATATTGAAACTAAGGAGTATAGAGTACACAGTTCCATATCACTTTCCAGGTTAATATTTTAGTATTCAGCTTGTAAAAGCACTTTTCCATGGTTTACACCCTTTATGGAATAAATCATTTTCCCTATTCTAACCAGAGTCACACTCCTTCCTCCCATCCCTTTGTATTCATATGGCTGAAAAGATAAGGGGCTTCATAGAGATCCTGCATAGGCTGATTTAATGTAAGTAGCTGAGGAGAAACCCAAACAAATTAATTTTTTTTGATGTTTTATTTATTCTGAGAGAGAGAGAGAGAGAGAGAGAGAGAGAGACAGCGTGAGCAGGGGAGGGGCAGAGAGAGAGGGAGACACAGAATCTGAAGCAGCTCCAGGCTCTGAGCTAGCTGTCAGCACAGAGCCTGACGTGGGGCTCGAACCCACGAACCGTGAGATCATGACCTGAGCCGAAGTTGGACGCTTAACCGACTGAGCCACCCAGGCACCCCAGAAACCCAAACAAATTAAAATGTCACCACATCAGCACAACTTTCCCTGATTTGGACTCCAAACTGAGTGTAAAGGAAGGGTCTGTCTCTCATTCAACTTAGTATTTCCACAGACTGATACCTGAATTTAACCCTGATGTTGTGCTTCCTATTTTGTACTGTTTGTCTTCCATAAACTCCCTCTGCTAATGTGGGCTCTCCCCCAAGGAATGGGAGAAACAAAGGGCAGTCATTTAATCTATGGGTTCTCAAACTTCTGCATGCATTAGCATCACCTGGAAGGCTGGTTAAAACATAAATACTGTACCTACCCCCCAGAGTGTCTGATTCAGTATATCTGGCCTGGTCTGAGAATATGAATTTCTTTCTTTTTTTTATATATATATATTTTACTTATTTCTGAGAGAGAGAGAGAGAGAGAGACAGCGTGAGCAGGGGAGGATCAGAGAGAGAGGGAAACACAGAATCCGAAACAGGCTCCAGGCTCTGAGCTGACAGTCAGCACAGAGCTGGATGCGGGGCTCAAACCCACGAACCTGAGCCGAAGTTGGATGCTTAACCAACTGAGCCACCCAGGCGCCCCATGAGAATAAGAATTTCTAACAAGTTCCCAGGTGATCCTGATACAATACTTTGAGAACCACTGATCTAATATAAACATTAGCCAGTGCGGCAACACTGATGTTTCCAACTTGCCAAACACACTGTTTACAAAGTTTCAGTATGACTTGACTTCCCAGGAGCCCATGTGTTTTTTCAAAAATATGTCTGGTAACACAGGGTCCTTCCTCCCTCAAGGCATCAGTGGAATAGAGCTGATCAGCATGCCTTTTATAGTGGTGCTTCTTCATCTTGGCTTCATGTGTGAATTACCTGGGAAGTTGTTAATAACTGCTATTCCCAGGCTGTACCCCAGCTCAATTATATTAGGATGTCTAGGGTGATACCTACTTCCTGTACCAAATAGCAAGCATTGAACTCTACATCAGAGAATCAGTGTGAGGAATAAATGAAATAGTAAAGGCAAAAGACATTACTTCCATTATGTATTGAGCACTTACTCTGTGTCAGGCACTGTATAAAGTGGTTTACAAGCTTTAGTGCTTACTTGGAAAATAGTGGGGACTCAACAGGCACAGGTGATGAAAGGAGAAATTTATACAGTGAATCTCTTGTCAGAAGGAAGAGAATGTATTAGGGTAGCATAGTAAAAGAAAGTAAGTTGAATTAATTTAAAACTTGAATCTACCACTAACTATGTCATCATGGGCAAAGAAACAATCAATTTACATGTGGTTTTGGTTTCCTCAGTTGTAAAATGGAGATAATAATATCATCTGCCTCCTTGGGTTGGGGGATTAATTCATTTAATTTAAGAGATGTGGAATTCTGGTGTCAGCCCTGACATGAAAACATCTTGGAAGTCATCACTGCCATCCTTACAATAGGAGAAAACTAAAAACACTAAAAATCAATGGTTTTTCTTGGACCCATCAAAGAACTGAGGTTAGAGGGCAAACAACCACCCTGAAATCTAGAGACTCAGGCACATATCCAGGGTCACAGTTCAGATCCAACTATGTGGAGCAGAAGTTGCCAAAACCATAAACCAATAGAAACATCCAAACAGTAATGTTGAGGAATTGGAGGAGGCCAAGCTTATCACATTATACTGGTATCAGAATAATAGTTGTGAAATGTTTCCTTCTTTTTTTTTCCAGGAAGAATTTCTGTAGGATTGCTATTATTTATTTTTCAAATGTGTAATAGAATTCTGTTGGGAGCCATTCTGAGCCCACTAGTCGAGAAAACTCCTGGTGAGGTTAAAGCAAGTTTGCACGGTTTCTTGCCAATCAGATGATGACTGATATCCACCCCCACTCCTTTATTTCTGCTTGAGCACTGACCCCTAAGGTACCTTGTTGATCAATATCTAGAATGACTTGTCCCCTTATTCCAGCCCTGGTATGATGATTGCACCTTGTGAAGGAACTTATTGTGGATTCTTCTTTGATTATGAGAACAGACATCGTGTCTCCAACAGGTCCTGTTTCCCTCCATACTTTCCCTTGAGCTATAAACAGGCTAATGACCCCTACTCATAAAAGATTGACCTTTACATGTACAATCCTGTTTCTACCAATTGCATTAGTCCAAGATGTTCATACAGCTCAACATGTAAATCAACTAACCAAAATGTCTCTCATGCCCTAGCTATTCAAGAAATCATAAAGCCAGACACAAAGGTAAATGCAATCAAAGAGGCTATTCTATGTATTGTAAATGAGCTAAACTCTTTAAAGGTATGGTTGGCTCTCTGGTGCCATAAAGAATATAACTGGAAAATCTAGTCTTGCCTGGAGACAAAGAGCTTAACTTAGAGAGAAGGAACAGATAAGGGCAGAAGATAAGTTACTATGTATACCTTTGCTAAGTGGTGATGTATAGCAGCCCCTTCCCTAAGGCCTACATTCCACAAACACCTTCCCTTACCCTAGCAGCTGTGATGAGGATGGATAAGAATATCTACAAACCTATGACTTAATCTTAGTGTTATTAAAATGTGAACACTCTGTTATTTTCTTAGTTATTCAACCTCACTATAATTGGGGCAGTTCTGCAAGAATACTTCTATAAAACCTGTTTCTGTACATTTTCCAAAAACATCACAGAGAGCTATCCATTGTAAAATTTCCATTTCCTGATGCCATGTTAACATTTGACCTATAAATAAAGACACCAAAACCGACAGGACAGAGATGCCTGCCTGGTGATCAGAAAGGATCTCCGGGCTCTCTCACCCTCTCTCTCGCCAACACCGTCCATCCTTCAGAGACCCCTGGACCTGCTGGAGCCGGCCTCCGACAGAATTCACCAGTGAAGCCATGTGGACCTAGACATTTATTTATAACTTAAAAAAATATATTTGTGGGAAGTCACACTTTCTGGGCATTACCTCCTGGAACCCCATAGTGTCTCAAGGTGAGGGTCCAAGAAAGCTTCTCTCCTGACTCAACAACAGAGGAAGGGGAAGAGTAATCATTGTGAATTCAGCAAAAAGGCCTTTGAAGAGAAACTATTTTCAGGAAATTAGCTTAGAGAAAGGCATTTGTCCTACTCACATACACTTTAGCTATCCTGTCTTCATCTAGCAAGACCAAAAAACTTAGCACAGGTCAGGGATTTAAAGAAATTGGTTTAAAACACTATCAGAGAAGGGAATAGGTGTGGGGGGGGTGGGGATAAAAGAACTATGCTACTGACTGAACATGAGAAAGTCACAGCCAAGGGACACAGGCTCAGTAAAATACGGGGTTTAATCAAAAGGTTAAAGAATGACTGCCTCTTCCCCACACCTTTCTACCACAATAATATGGCTCCAATTTAACAATAGTGTATTGTAGGTGAAAGAGTTCTAAGATGCACAGTATTTCTGAGGTGCTGGACTTAGGAAAGCTCCAACTCAAAATACAGACACTACAGGAACATCAATCCTCCAGCACTCATAATTGCAAATAAGTATTAAACACAGCCCTACTCCTAGTCAGATTAACATAAAATATCACATTAAAAATCTACTGCCCTCAATTTCTGATGCTCAGTAAAATGTGTCTAGATTTCAACAAAACATTGTAAGGCATTCCAACAGACAAGAAAAAATGAAGCAAACATTAGGCTCAGATGTGACACAGATGTTAGGATTATCAGAGAATTTTAAATATTGGTTAGCATGATAAGGGCTCTAATAGAAAAAGTAGACAACATGTTAGAACAGATGGGGGATGAAAATAGATGAAAAACACTAAGAAAGAGTCTAAAGGAAATACTAGAAATCAAAACCCCAGTAACAGAAATGATTTCACATATTGTAAATTTATAATGTTCAAATAGTACCCTGGAACAGGGTAATCATTTGCTATTTAGGGTAAAGCTGATAAAACCTTATGAGGAATAACAAGGCAAGGAGAAACACTCAAGGGTTCTTGTGATCACAGAAGCAAGGGAGACAGAAACACAATGGAGGTTTTACCAGAAAATGTGCCTCTTCGGTATTATGGACTGAATTGTTTACATGCCCCCAAATTCTTATGCTGAAGACCATTTCTGGATGTGATTATATTTAGAGATTGGGCCTTTAAGGAGGTCTTTAAAGTTAAATAAGGTCATAAAAGTGGAATCCTAATCCAATAGACTAGTGTCCTTATAAGAAGAGGAAGAAACACCAGGGATGCCAAAAATAAAATCCATATAAGAATACAGTGAGCGAGAAGGCATCCACTGGCAGGTCAAGGATATAGGTCTCAGGAGACACAGACTTTACCAACACCTTGATCCTGGACTCTCAGCCTCCAGAACTGTGAGAAAATATCTCTCTGTTGTTTAAGTTACCTAGTCTGTGGCACTTTGATATGGTAGTCCTAGAAGAAGAATACATTCAAGACAGGCTTAAATACCATCCCCAGTTGCCCTGGGTCCCTTCCTTAGGATAGTGATTTGCAAGTGAGAAAGAACATGTAAATGAAGTAAAGAGACATCACAGGGTGGTCCACACACAGTCTATGTCCAGTTAACTAACTCCTTTTAGGAGGGATATTTGGGGAGGAGTTTGACTGATGTTTATGCTGAGAAAAAACATGAAGATATAATGAAATGAAAAAATTAACAGTTAAACTGATCCTAAAGAGGAACAATAAACACAGACCTTTTTATATACTGCTAGCTTTGATTTGCTAATTTTGTTAAGAATTTTCCTCTGTGTTCATGAGGGATGTTGGTCTGTAGTTTTCTTTTCTTGTAATGCCTTTAATTTTGCTTAGCAATGAGCTGAGAAGTGTTCCATCCTCTTTTTATCTGAAAAAGTTTGTGCAGAAGAATCAGGATTCTTCCTTAAGAAAGAAAAAGATGATAGAATTCAACAGGAAAGGCATCTGGGCCTAGCCTTTTATTTGTGAAAAAGTTTTTCCCTTCTAATTCAGAGACTTTATTTGATATGAGTCAAATCAGATTTTCTATTTTTTCTGAAGACATTTTTGGTAACTTGTATCTTTCTAGGAACTTTTCCATTTTGTCTAAAATGTCTAATTTGTTAGCATTGATTTTTTTTCAGAGGATATTTCTTATCATCCTATTAATTATCTGTAGGTCTGAAAGTAATTTTATTGCTAATTTTGGTGATTTGTGCTTTCTTCCCTTTGTCCTGAGAAGAGAAGGAGCTGTCAAGAAGCTGTAATGATCCAGATAAGAAAAGAAGTCAGCCAATGGGGAAGGAATAGACAGAGACATATGGATATGAGAAAGACTTGGGGGAAATAATAGTGAATACTCAGTGAGGAATCACATGAAGAGGGGAGAGAGAGGGAAGGATCAAAGGTGTTTCTCAAATTATTTGGTTGGCTCTGTAGGTAGATGGTGATGCCATTTTACAAATCTTTGGACACCAAGAGAGAAATTTAAGGGCAAAGATCAGCTGGTTATCATTCAAAATGCAAATATCTTACCTGACAGGGGTAACAAATTAACACAAAATTGCAGATTAAACCACTGTTTTTTTTTTTAACAAGGAGCAAGTGATGGTAACATTACAATTATAGTTTAGTCTAAAGGACATTTTGGGAGGGGAGTACACTTGAAGGACATCTATAGGAATCAGGATGCTTGTCTACCCCCAGGAGCTTTTCCCAAATCTCCATTGCTGACATCCAAATTTGTGGCATTTTGCACTGTTCGAATGTTGACAGCTGATTATATCCCTCATAGAAGGTCACAAAACACATTACGTGGATACTGGAGACCAACCCATACCTAGGGAAAATATCACCATGAAGAATTTCGTTGTATTAATCATGGTTTATTCTCTGTATTCAAATTTTATGAGGTCTGGGGCTTTGTTGACCCTCCCAAGGTAGCAGTTCCAAAGAAAACAAAGGACTTACTGGCAAGCTTGCTTTTCATATGCAAATCAGCCCATCCAGAGACAACATTTCCATCACTTCCCTTATCAGGCTATCTCACTCAATGTAGCAGGATTCTCCCACAGAGAGTCATGACACTGAGGCTTTTCTTTCCAGGAAGCAACTTTATTCCAGGCGGCTTCGCTCAGTAGGGTTCCCAAAGAACTGAGCCCTGAACACCACGTGGCGTGTTATTTTTTATATATATTTTTTTACTTCTTTGTCTCCCATATATGGTAACACACAAACATGCAGTCTGATTAACATGGTGTCATGTTACAAGGTCGTGAGGGATGTTGTCACATACAATAGCAAGGTTGCCTTGAGATGTTCTTTTTTTTTTTCCTTTCTTAGGAAGGGGACCCTATCACACCAGGCCACTATCCACATGCTATAATTATCCCAGGGAAGAAGTCAAACAACTAGAGACAGCCCCTACACTCCAGAGCCCACTGAAATTACTCAAACTAGCTAATTCAAATCTTGCTCACTGTGCTTCACCCTCTTCCTTCCACAAAAACCAATAAGGCCTCTAGCACAGTTTGCCCACTCCCTGTGTTTCCTGAGGCATTCCTCCCTGTACTTCCCTGTGTGATCTTCATGGCCTGGTGTGCCTTTTCCTCTTGGAATCTGTGAGCAATAAACTATCTTTTCAAAGGCAGTCATCTCCTGATCTATGGGCCTCACTATACCTATATAAACACAAAACCTGTATTTTAAAACAAACAATGAGCAATATCACGCACTGTGAGAACATATTAGGTCTATGCAGCCTGAGGCACCAAGGAATATGCCTGTACATATTTGAGGTAATTTTTTCCTCTATTACTAACTCTCCACCAGGGTTGCATCCAGAAACTTTGAAATAAAATGGTCCCCACAACAGCAGAGTGTAAATGACCTTTAGAAAAGTGTTTGGAACCAAATTATTTCTGTCAAACCCCAGGGAGTGTTGGGAGACTGATTCTAGAAAAGCTACCCTATTGCCTTATTTGCTGGATTCTGTCTCATCCTTTTCTCTCTGTGGGGCAAGACCAAGGAGGCAGGTGGTCTTATTTTCACCTGCTATTGTGCTGAATACCTGCTTAATCCAAGCATTATGTAGCATGTTTGGTGAGGGCACATGACAAAGCATACCAAGTATGGTCTGTGTGTGTTGGGGCCTGGGGGAGATGAAGGGGAGGCAAATGGTTCCTTCTGATCTGGTCAACAAGCATAAATGTCCCACTAGGAAGATGAGATGAGAGGTTACCTGCTATTTCCACCGTCAATCACATTTCCCACATGCTTCTCACAAAAGAAACACGTGTATGCCACATGCTAGGTGAAATGTGTTGAAAAATTACAGTGCGTATTTATCATACAAAGCGTCCATCACCTTTATTTGTTGATCAAACAAAGATACATTGATTAGGTATAAAGCTGCAGGAAGTAAAATTGGCTGAGTGAGTTTATTTCCAAGTAGCAAATTGTGGGCAATTAAAAAAAATCAAATCAAGGGTGATTTTTACTATTTTAGATATTCATCTCTCAACTGACTTTAGAACCTAAGCTTCAAGCAAGACTAGACTTTCCTCTATATTATACTCATTGTGGGCCAAGAGACTAAGCTTGTTACTACAGAATACACAGGAGTGTGGAGGCCACGTGCCTTCTAAGTTCATTTACTCACTCTGGCAGGGACATAAATGGCTAAAACAAAAATAGTCAAAATCTAGAGTAAATTTCAAATGAGAGGAATATTCAATATATGTTACATCTATTGAATCTTGATAAAAAGATTGAGCATCCACAAGAGAGGAGAAGAATAAAGGGAATCCTATACTTGTAAAACGTAATGGAGAAGAGAAAGAGAACCTGAGACATTTCTCTCTCTGCTCACTCTATTTGGGCATGTAAGCTAGTAAAAGGACAGGGAGATGTAGCAGCTTCCACGAACACTCAGAGCATGTAGACATGATGACCCTGCAATACACTCCTGGACACACAAGAGAAATACTTGCATGTGTTAATGAAATATTCAATTCATTTTCTTTTCAGCTTTGCAAAACTGAAAACAGTCTGAATACTCATCAACAGGTAAAAGGATAAGCAGAAAATACAGTGGGGAATGGTAGTTAAGAGCAATGAATTTGAACTATTTGGAACAACATGGCTAGACATCAACACATGTGGTTGAAGGAAAAAAGAAAATCATGGAATGATACACACCATACAATGCTATTTATGTGAAGTAAAACAAATGTAGAATACCATATATTATTAAGTTA
Source organism: Crocuta crocuta (assembly GCF_008692635.1). Taxonomy (NCBI): domain Eukaryota; kingdom Metazoa; phylum Chordata; class Mammalia; order Carnivora; family Hyaenidae; genus Crocuta; species Crocuta crocuta. The sequence goes on along the minus strand of NW_027530006.1, from coordinate 1,673,212 downwards.
ATACCATGCAAGAACACCAAAACAGTGGTTACTTCTGAAGAAGGTGAGGGGAATCAGGAATGATTAACCGATTAATCATTTTTATAATTTTTAAGAATATTTGTAAACACAGCAATTATATATAGACTTAGAGATCTTTAGCAATTAGGAGCAATATAACAACAACTAACAAAGGTAATTCTGAGGAGTAGAACTATGAATGTCGTCTTCTGTTTTGTATTTTCAGATTTCTTTTCCATCAACCAAGACTCTATCTTTCCCTAACCAAAAAAATATATAATTAAATTTTGAAAGCACAAAGCATAGCTGGAGGCCACTGGGGAGAACAATTGGACTAGAACATCATAAAGGGGATACTAGAATATGGGCTCAAGAAGATAGATTTGTGGGGTCACCTGGGTGGCTCAGTNTATAAAAAAAAAAAAAAAAAAAAAAAAAAAGTTTGATTTGTGCTGGGCTCTAGAAGCCTTAAAATGCAAGGTTAAGGAGTTTGGACTTCATCCTGCACCCACTGGGAAGCATTACTTGTTCCTGCAGAGGAGAATGTCACAGAGCAAAAGGATAAATCCATATCCATCCCTCATCCCTACGTCTCAAAGTGTATCTTTTCACTATCATCTCTGACTTGATAAAACTTTGAAAAGTTTTAAATTCTGGGCAGGAACTTTAGAGATATGTTCTCTTCTCTCCAAGGGGGTGACAGTTTAAGGGAGGATTTGGACTCTAAAGACTTTAAAAAGCACATTAAGAAATGCCTCCTTCCTCTCCTGGCTCACCCTTATTCCAAAACATGAATGCTCCTAAAAGGCACTTGAAGATGATGATGCTTTTTCAACTCTAAGTAGCAAGCATGTTCAGCCATCAGCAGGGAAAAGTGTGATCGTGTCTCCTTCATCTCTGCCACCTCCCCTGTCCTCTCTTTCAAAGCAGAAGTGAGCTAAATCCTTGGTGAAAGGAACAAAACAATGATGAATAGTATGACAGAGAAACACCAGTTTACATCCTTTCTGAAAGCTGCTGGGATGCTGCTGAGTTAAGCTACACTGAACAATGAAAAGCTATATGACAGACCCAGTTAGATTTCCAGGCTTATCATGTGCTGTGTGCCTATGGTTTAGTACCAAAGCACATTACACAGATAAATAAATGGATGATTTATGGGAGAGGGTTTAAACATAATATGTCATTAATCAGAAAAGAAGAGTCTGCTAATTGTCTCCTCGTCTTTCAGAGTTAAAACAACCCCATCCTTGACTCTCTCTTCCCTATTCCTCTTCTAAGTTTTTGCTCAGAATGGCCAAAGAAAGCATCCTAAGGAAACAGCCCTAAGAAATAATACTGATTAGATAAAATAAAAAGTAAGCGATCATAACTAGAGAAGGAAGGACACTAGCATGCAGTTAAGCACCCATAAATTACTTGGTCACACAACTTTCTATAACTGATGGCCTTTGATCTTCACACTTGTCACATTCCTTCTTCCACCTCAGGTATTAAGTGCCTCCTACATGTCAGGCATTGTTCTGTACACTGGGAATTGGTAGTGAAGCAAATAAAACCCCAACCCTCATGGAGCTTACATTCTGGTAGGGGTAACAGAGAGGTAAATACACACCATTCTGGTAAACTCATGTCAGAGGAGAGGAGACTGTATCCTGAGTGTAAGCAACTTGCCTAACGTCCTGGCCTATTATCTCCCAGTAATGACCCCTGTCACCATCTGGAAGGCACCTCACTATCACACAATAAAGACACTTCACAGAGGTCAGTTTCCTACATCTTTAGTAGTTATACACACAATAGGCTTCTATCTTATAAAAAGCAAATTATTTTGTGGAGGAGCCAGCATGCAGCTTATCTTCTGAATTTGAGTGAAATACAAAATACTGTCACTAGAGGGCAAGTTGACATACACCTTTTTTTTTTTTTTTTTTTTTTTTAAAGAAAAGACAATACTACAATCTTGGAAAAAGAAAACCTTGAATGGGCCTCAATTTACTATGACAGTCTCATTTTTACTAAAATTAAATACAGAACTATGACCAGTAAGCGGTGCCCCAACCTACTTCTTACCAAGTGCCATACGAAGCTTAGATGTTAAATTACAGCATGTAGCCTGTTTTCATCAAGAGCATACACTGGTTTCCCACATTTAATTTTAATAGTAAGGATTATAAGGGCACCTGGATGGGTCAGGCAATTAAATGTCTGATTCTTGACTTTGGCTCAGGTCATGATCCCACAGTTCATAGGATCAAGTCACACGTTGGGCTGTGAACTGACAGCTTGGAGCCTGCTTGGAATTCTCTTTCTTCCTCTCCCTCTGCCCCTCCCCTGCTCAAATGTTCATGTGCACATGTGTGTGCACTCTCTCAAATTAAATAAACATTAAAAAATAATAAGGATTGTAATGCATTAGGCATAACAGAAATCAAAATCAAATTTTTGTCATTCTCCTCTTTGTCTACCTGCGGAATGCCCACTGTCCTTGTGAGGCTCAGCTTACCCTCCTCTTCACAGACTTTTCATCTGCTCTTTCCTGAAACTCTTGCTCTCTCTCACCCAGTGTGCACTGTGGACAGCTGTAATAAGCCTGCAAGGAGGAAATGATGACTTCCCTGCTTGACACATGGTGTACACTGAAGCCCAGAGTGCTTGGGAGGCTGTTGCCCTGTCATCCAGCTATGGTCACTTGTTAACACATATCTTTACTAGGCTGTATGTAACTTGAGGGCAGGGATCCTCAACATATCCCTGGAGGGTCTAGTATTTTGCCCAGAATAGATTTCATGCTCCATAAACGTAAGGGTGAACAAATGCTCTAAGAATTTTCAAAATACCTCCTTTGCAGGTTTGTAGTGAGGATAAGATGATATGATATGTGAGAAGTACTCAGCTTCATGCCTGGCGCAGAGCAGATGTTTAAGAAATTCTGATCAGTATTATTGTTAGCATGTAGTTGTTCTTATATGATATTGGTCAGCTGTTGACCTAAGTTAAAATTCAAATTTTCCTCTGTGATTCTGCAAGATCTGTCCTCAGTGCAAATATCCAGTTCTCTCTTCTGCTTTACCCTAAGTCCTAGGCCACACTCCCCACCTCTCTGCTCCTCAAGTATGCTAAATTGGTCCCTGCCTCAGGCCCTTAGCACTTGCTCTTCCTTTAGCCAGGAAGGAGTTATTGTCTAGCTTTGCATGGACATCACTTCATGTCCTTTCAGTCTCATTTCAGATGTAACTCCTCTAAGAAGCCTTCCTAGACTACCCTAGGGCACCATCTCCACCTTTCCTTCGCTGCCTCCACCTCTATCTCCCTCCTTTATAATATTAAGCACGGTTTGAGATTCTTTTCTATCCATCTATGTACTTGTTTTTGTGTCTCTTTCAGGTTTATGTGCCATGGCTTGCATTCACCATAATGGGCTCATTGCTTTACACACAGTAGCACATCACTAGTATTATTTTTTTATTAAAAGGATGGATGCATAGATAAAATAACAAACAATTACCAAATATGAAAACCTGAGGCCTGGAAAATGAAAGGAAGCCAGAGAAATAAACAAGTCATCTTTTGTTTTAAACTCTACTCCCCAAAATCATATGTTGAAGTCCTAACTCCAGATAACTGTGAATGAGACCTTATTTGGCAATAATGTCTTTGCCAATGTAATCAAGTTAACATGAAATCATTAGAATGGACTCTCATTCAATATGATTACAATACCTACAAGGAAGGGACATCTAGACACAGACACGTAGACATACAGACACACACACACACACAGCAGTGATCATGCAAGATGTCTTCTGCTGCTGTCTGTACATGACACTCTTTTAGAAAAGGAAAAATTTATTGTTGAGAGTGGTGCTATGAACAAGTGTCCATCAATGGACAAATGGATCAAGAAGATGTGGTTTATCTATATGATGGAATACTGCATGGCAATGAGAAAGAATGAAATCTGGCCATGTGTAGCAACATGGATGGACCTTGAGGGAGTTATGCTGAGCAAAATAAGTCAGGCAGAGAAGGACACATACCATATGTTTGCACGTATAGGAGGATTAGGAGGAACTTAATGGAGGACCATGGGGGAGAAGAAGGGAGGAAATGGTGGAGGAAAGAGAGAGAGGCAAACCATGAGAGACTCTTGAATGCTGAGAACAAACTGAGGACTCATGGGGTTGGGGGAGGGGGGAGATGGGCATGGAGGGGAGCACTTGTGGGGATGAGCACTGGGTGTTATATGGAAACCAACTTGACAATAAACTATTTGTAAATAAAAAAAAGAAAGAAAAAGAAAAGGAAAAATCTTACATTTGTTTCACTGCAACCAAACTCCAATGAAACAAGCAACAGAGCTCTAAAAGCCAGGATACTAGTGAGCTTTCCTTCCACCCCAAATAGACATCAAAGTGGACTCCCCACTCCAATCAATGTAAACCAGAACTGGCTCTATAGTCTTCCCAGTCCTCTGACCAACTCTGCTGAGGCCATGTGGGTCTTTCTCACAGCTTCAGTGCCATACCAGGCCTTGGCAGTTCCTGGTCCAGGAGGATTTCAGGGGCTCCAATTCAACAATTGAAAGACTCAGCACCAAAGCCTACTCTTCCACCATAACTCTGGCCCCATTGCCAACACTTAAGCCTGTTACTCTATGAAGTAGGTTTAGTAACTAGACCCTTGTTTGACTCTTTAGTCCTTATTAACCACACTGATAACCACATTTATCTGGTATCTACTATACCACAGTAACTCTCTGAGTAGAAGGCAAGAGAGCTCAGAGAATCACACACTGAAGACAGATCAGCAGTCAAAACCAAGCTCTGCTCAACTAATTATTTCTAACCAAGACCTGACACTGGCATTCTGTTGCACTCTTGCCAGTCTTCCTAGTGCTACTGAAACGTCATTCTGAGAACTCAGAAGTCTTTATTTTCAGATTCCATTTAAGCAGATATCAAGTGCTAATGCTTGGGTATTATCATAGCTCAGATTTGGCCGAACATGGTAAAACGAGCATGTTTGACCTGCAAAATGAAAGGAGAGTCAGAACAGAATATCTACTACCACTCAATTTTCCCTGATTCAAATAGGAAACCTGCTCCCTGAAAACCAGCTTGATTGCCAAAAGGTGGGGGTTGGGGAGAGGTAAATATATGTCGTTCTTCACAATGCAGCATCTTTGGCAAAGGGTGCACATGGGTTTGGAGGCATATGATCCGGGTGCCATTTTGGGACCTGGTCTGTGACAGCTGAATACCAACCAATGGTAACAACAAAGGCAGCATTTACTGAGCCAGACCCTGTTCTCAACACTTCTACAAATAAGCTCTTTTACCCTCATAACAACTCCATGAGATTGACATTATTTTGTCCCCATTGTGTAGATGAGAACACTGAGGCACAATCCACATGATTCCAGAGTCCTTGCTTTTAACCACCACCACCACCACCACTGCTTCCCTAAGAACATTTAAAACTTTGTGAGCACCTACTTGTATCACACTATGTGCTTTCATAGCTTATCTCCCTGATGACAACTATGAAAAGATACCACCAACCTGTCTGATAAGCTTGAGCTGATGTTCAAAGCATATATTTGTAAGTCTTGAAAGCCCTCAAGCCTTTTACAAATGGAATTTCTGTAAGGGCATTTGGAAATACCAAAAAATTATTGGTGTCTCTAATAGAAAACACTGCAATGTTTTAAGCATACTCTTCTGAGTTATTTGCTTTTAGTCTTTCGTTGACCTTGAGCCCCATTACAGCTCCATAAGTTGGATATAATCGATGGGATTGCAAGTACATTATTTGGTAGAGGTCCAGTTGACTTCAGTCTTTCCCCATGCATCAAAAAAAAACAGGAAAAAAAACCCTGTTTGTTATCAATTTGTACTCTCATTTCCATCTTTTATTCCATATAAATTTGTATTTCTTAGACTTCTCCTAAGAGCCTGTTATATAAAGTGACTGGTTCACTCATTAATAATGAGCTAAGTAAGATCTTTAATATGCTTTTTACTTTTTGTATATGAAATCTATCCTTTAGCACTATTTATTATCACTAAGAAAGAATTTAACTTTTTACTTACTAATTTTATATGTATATGAGTCATCAATGACTCATAAAGACACTTACTTCCTTTTGCATTACATACAACTACTTTCACCTTAGTGGATGGAAAGTGGTAGAATGCATGCCTTGATTAATTTTCGTATTCAGGTAACATGCATGTATAATATCATAGAGTTGCTGCATCCAGGGTTTAAAAAAAGTGGGTCAATCTGCTGAAACTTGGAGCCTTCTATGACAATACAGAAACATATTAACTGTCAACAGATTTTGTCCTACAAACCTAAACAAAAAGAAACTCAGTGTAACTGTCAGAACAGATGACATACAAACAGGTTTCAGAGCAGGCATCTAAGCAAATCTGGACTGACTGGCTAGAGGAAAAAAAAAAAAACCTAAGACAACGAAGATGCCTCCTGACACACAAGATGGCCAAATGGGATACTGCAAACAAATCCTCAAATAAAAAAAAGCTTGAAATAGAAGAGGTAGGAGAAATAGATGAGTCCATGCTATCAGCAGATAGCTGATAAACCCAGAAAAACAAGGGCAAAATTCTGAAGAAATATCCCATAAAAAAAATCAACATGGAAATGAAAAATAGCATTGAAAACCAGAGTGGTAATAATCTGGCTGAGAAAGACAGGAAAAATAGGTGGCAGAGAGATGTACTTGCTTGAACAACAAAAAACAAAAAATGAAAAACCCACTACCCAAGGAGATGGTTGTGATACTATCTGTTTTACTTGCATGGAATATGCAAGCCCAAAGCTCTTTTCAGAAGGGTTTAGAGAAGCCATATGATTTATCCCTTTCATTTCTTTGAAACGGGAATACCAATAAAGGTGCAAAAAGTAGGCATCCAATCAAATAAACATCAAAATAACTAGCAAGATAAAGTCAATGCCATTAAATAAAGGAGACAGTTCAAGGTAAACAGAAACTAAATCAAGGGTCTTGACTCCACAGAAGACACGCCTGAGGAACTTCAGAAATACTGATGCCTGAGTTTCACAGGCTTTAACTGACATTGAATCTTCTTGAAAGATTCCTGGGTGATCTTATTACACAGCCAAAACTGGGAGTCAAGACAGTACACTAAAGCAGCAGTTTTCAAACTTCAGCCTGCTTCAGAATCACCACCATAGATGCTTGGTCTTAATTCTAGAGTTTTGGATTTAGTAGATCTGTGGTGGGATTTGAGAAGTGACATTTCTACCAAGTTCCCAGATGATGCCAGTGCTGGTGGCCTGAGGGATGACATTTTGAGAACCCTGGACTATAAAAGATGTAATAACAAAACACAATGTGTAAAATTTGATCAGATCCTAATTTTTAAAAATTTTTTAATGTTTTATTTATTTCAGAGAGAGAGAGAGAGACAGCATAAGCAGGGGAGGGTCAGACAGAGAGGGAGATACAGAATCTGAAGCAGGCTACAGGCTCTGAGCTAGCTGTCAGCATAGAGCCCGACGCGGGGCTCGAACCCATAAATGGTGAGATCATGACCTGAGCTGAAGTTGGACGCTTAGCCGACTGAACCACTCAGGCACCCCTATCAGATCCTGATTTTAAAACAAAAAGTAAAAGATTTTACAGACACAGCAGGGGAAAATTGAAGGTAAATAAAAAATTAAATATTAAGATGGATTTTTTATTTTCATAGATTTCATAATGGTTTTGAGTTATGGAAAAGCAAGCCCTTATTCCGAATACTGAAAGTAGGTAATTAATGCCTCCTGATCTTTTGACCACAGGACTACTTTCTAACTATTCTACAGAATTCAATTGGTGCAACACTGCTTTGAGATATAATTTAACTCTTCTATTATTTAATTTAGGGGTATTTACTTTATATTCACTCCAAAACAGGTCAATTTCTTAAGTTTGAGATATGTTTGTCAAGTTCACTTTTTAATTATACACACCGACTACATAATACTGATTGTTCTTGAATATACCTTATCACTCACCAGAGGTCCCAGAACAGAAGAGAAAGTCAGTTTTAAGTGGCATACCATTCTTTAACTCTAAAAAACCATAATTAATGTAGAAAACAAACCTGTTCATAAATATGAAGAAGATAGAAGTAGAAAGAAGAGTTAATTGAAATGAGATATTTTCCCCTGAAATATGAAACCTCATATAAAATTTTTCCAATTTTCCATCATTAATGGGAACATAAAATTTTCCGGGCTTTCATAAATCCTGAAGGACATAAGTAACAAAAGCTGTCATAACCTGGGGGTGGGGAGACCAAAAAATGATTCCTCTCAAATTGTGTCCATGAAAAGCCATGATTTTATTACTTGAGGACCCAAAACCCATCCATAGTGCACCTAAGCTCTACATATTTTCATGCCTATTCCTGTCAAGTCCTATCAATTCTATTCCCACTTTTGATTTCCCAACCCTCTTTCCTAGTCCAAGCATTTATAAGCTTCCGTCAAAATTTCTTCCACTTAACGGGGCTACCTATCTCTAATCTTCCCTCCATCCTTTTAATTCATCTATACACTCTTGCCAGAATGATATTTGTAAACCAAGGATTGGTAAACTATTGTCTGTGGGTCTAATTCACACATTCATCTGTTTTAAAATAGAGTTTTATTAGAACACACCCACAACCATTAATTTATGTATTTTTGATAGCTGCTATCATGCCATAATAGTAGAGTGAAGCAACAACAAATGTGATGTACAAACTTGATAATATTTGCTCTCTTGGCCTTTGAAGATTCCTGTTTTAAACCCTTGGTCCAAAAACTGTGACCTAGGGACCAACAGTTGATATCAGTACCACCTGGAATTTTTGCTAAAAGTACAGATTAATGGTCCCACCCCAAGACTGATGAATCGGATTACATAATTTAGTAAAATCCTTAGATTCACATGGATAGTAATGTGGCACAAGCACTGTCCTAAGGTACACATCTGATCATGTCACTCCTCTGTTCAAAAATCCTTCTTCATGGAAAGAAAAAAAGAGAGAGAGAGACAGAGAGAGAGGGAAACAAACCATAAGAGACTCTTAACAATAGAGAACAAACTGAGGGTTGATGGAGGGAGATGAATGAGGGATGAGCTAAATGGAGATGGGTATAAAGGAGAGAACTTGTTATGATGAGCACTGGGTGTCATATGTAAGTGATGAATCTCTAGATTCTACTCCTGAAACCAATTTCACACTATATGTTAACTAACTAGAATTTAAATAAAAACTTAGGGAAAAAATTCTGCAACTTCCCTTAACTGATATCAGTAAAAAGTGTGATACACACATGTATGTTTGTACTTTTGTTTTACACACTACAGACTAAATATCTGAAGGACCTAACCAGCGAACCACGTTCCAAGGATTGTTGTGGATATACCTCAAATATCTTTTTCTAAATCAGCAACAGGGAGGGGGCCAAGATGATAGAACAGCATAGAAGTTTTTATTTGCATCTCTCATCCCTGAAATATACCCAGATCACCACTAAACCATCTTGCACACCTAGAAAACTGACTTGAGGATTAACACAACAATCTGCACAACCTGAACCACAAAACTCAGCAGGTACATGGCATAGAGAGGTTAACTGGAGGAGAGAGAAGCCACAGAGGGCAGGGAGCTGTTTACACTTATAGAGAGAGGATGGAGATGGGAGGAGTTTATGGAAAGCATCCCCCCTCATCCCGAAAGCAGATGGACAGAATAGAAAGAGTACTCAAGGGACTGAACTAAAAAGGGAGAAAGGAGAAAGGAGAGGGTTTAAATAGTATTAAGACTCTATTAACAAAGGGAGCTCAGAGTCTGAAACTCCACAGCTTGATACCTGGCAGTGCTCTGGGGGAAAGGGCAAATTCCCAGGAGCAGAGAGTGAGGTCCAAGGGGTTCTTGGACCACACAAGGAGAGGTGGTTCCCCTGCTGGGAGGACATTTGATAGAGGCTGTGCAGCCTCCCCACAGGCAGAGGTCCCCGCAGACCCTGGAGAACAACCACATTCACTGGTGCTGGAACAGGGACGTTAAGGGGGAAGCCTGGCACCATATACGTGTTGTGATTTGCCGTAATGCCTGAAATGCTGCTGCTACACAATCACACAAACTTTTTCTGAGGCAAGCTGACACCTTGTCCCAATTCTCTGGGCATCAGCAGTGGCATGGCCTTGCAAATGTTCCTGAAGCCAGGCTGGCACCTGGCCAATGGTCAGCAAGACTCTCCCCCAGAGGGTCAGAACGGGTCAAAGGAGCAGTCCTTCAGAAGTGAGGAGTCGGGAAACATAGCTGAGATAAAACTCAGAAGGGAAGTGCCACCTGGAGGCCTGATGGCTTGGTCATGGACAGTGTAGAAGTGGGGAGTGGACGGAGGCCAGAGACAAAGGAAGGGTGCTTGATTACTGGTTGAGGGGACCACAGAGTTCTGATACTAGAGACTCAGTAGTTGGGTGGTGCCATTCTCCTCCTTCCCACGCATGCCCATACACACCTACATGCTCCACAGCAATCCACCCCAGTAAGCTGAGCAGCGCCATCTAGTGGAGAACAGAGTAGTTTCATTATGCCCCACCCAAATGGCCAACCACGCTCTTGAGGAACACCGCAAGTCTCTCTGCCTCCTTAGTGCACAGACTATAAAGTCTTCATAGTTTGACTTCTAGGGGAAACCAGATGTAATTTCAATTGTATTTGATTTTGTTTGATGGTCCCTCTATTCAATTTTTTCTTTTTTCTTTTCTTACTCTTGAATATAGAAAGAGAAAAAATCTATTTGTTTTCAATTTTTATTAAAAAGATTTTTCTTTAAATTTTTTCTTATATTTTTTATTTTTGTAAATTTTTCAAATTCTATGTTACGTTCATCATTTCATTTATTCTATTTTATTGTATCCATTTTTTAAAAATTTTTAAACATTTTCATCACCCCCCCTTTTTTTCTTTACTTATCTTTCCTTTGTTTCTCTAATCTATCAAGCTTTTTCAACCACCAGACCAAAACACACTAAGGATCTATCTTCCTTTCTTTGATTTTTTGCACTCTTTCTGATTTTTTAATTTTAATATTTTTAATGTTTTTAATTCCATTTCTTACTTCAAAATGACAAAATGAAGATATCACCCCAAAAGAAAGAACAGGAAGAAATGACAGCCAGGGACAGATACAAGCAAGATGTCTGAACCAGAATTTAGAATCACGATAATAAGAATAGTATCTGGAGTTGAAAATAGATTAAAATCCCTTTCTGCAGAGATAAAAGTAGAAACTAGTCAGGATGAAATAAAAAATGCTATAGATGAGCTGAAATCTTCACACAGTGGCAAGGATGGATGAAGCAGGGAAAAAGAGGGAGACTAAGCAAAAGAGCACAAAATAAAAATTAGAGAACTCAGTGACTCACTAAAAAGGAACAACATCAGAATCATAGGGGTTCTAGAATATGAAGAGTGAGAAAAGGGGTTAGAAAAAGTATGTGAGCAAATCATAGTAGAAATACGCCCACAAACATATGGTCAACTAATCTTTGACAAAACAGGAAAGAATATCCAATGGAATAAAGAAAGTCTCTTCAGCAAATGGTGCTAGGAAAACTGGACAGCAACATGCAGAAAAACAAATTTGGACTACTTTCTTACACCATACACAAAACGAAACCCAAAATGGATGAAAGACCTAAATTTAAGATGGGAAGTCATCAAAATGCTAGAGGAGAAAGCAGGCAATCTCTTTGACTTTGGCTGCAGCAACTTCTTACTCAACACATCTCCGGAGGTAAAGGAAACAAAAGCAAAAATGAACTATTGGGACCTCTGCACAGCAAAGGAAACAATCAGCAAAACTAAAAGGCAAATGACAGAATGGGAGAAGATATTTGCAAATGTCATATCAGATAAAGAGTTAGTACCCAAAATCTATAAAGAGTTTATCAAACTCAACACGTAAGAAACAAAAATCCAGGAAGAAATAGACAAGACATGAATAGACAGTTTTCCAAAGAAGACATCCAGATGGCTGACTGACACGTGAAAATATGCTCAACATCACTTATCATTAGGGAAATACAAATCAAAACCGCAGTGAGATACCACCTCACACCTGTCAGAATGGCTAACATTAACAACTCAGGCAACAACAAATGTCGGCGAAGATGCGAAGAAAGAGGATCTCTTTTGCACTGTTGGTGGGGATGCAAACTGGGGCAGCCACTCTGGAAAATGGAGTTTTTTGGAGGTTCCTCAAAAAATTAAAAATATAACTACCCTATGACCCAGCAATTGAACTACTAGGTATTTATCCGAGGGATACAGGTGTGCTGTTTCAAAGGGGCACATCTACCCCAATGTTTCTAGCAGCCCTATTGACAATAGCCAAAGTATGAAAAGAGCCCAAATGTCCAATGATGAATGAATGGATAAAGATGTGGTATATATATACAATGGAGTATTACTCACCCGTCAAACAGAATGAAATCTTGCCAGTTGCAAATACATGGATGGAAGTGGAGATTATAATGCTAAGCAAAATTAGTCAGTCAGAGAAACATAAATATCATATGTCTTCACTCATATGAGAAATTTAAGATACAAAACAGATGAACATCAGAGAAGTGAAACAAAAATAATATAAAAACAGGGAGGGGGACAAAACATAAGAGACTCTTAAATATAGAGAAAAAACAGAGGGTTGTTGGAGGGGTTGTGGGAGGGGGTTGGGTTAAATGGGTGAGGGGCTTAAGGACTCTAATCCTGAAATCATTGCTGCACTATATGCTAACTAATTTGAATGTAAACTTAAAAATAAATTAGTTAATTAAAAAATAAATCAGCAACAAAGGGTTTTCTAAGTAACATAAGGGATGGCAGTGTGAATTTTTTTAGTCAAATGAGGAGTTCCTGAACATGTGGTGGCTAGAAAGACTGAACGAGCACTTCTACCCTCAATGAGCAACATTTAAGGAATCAGTGAGTCCAATAGCTTTACACTTTAAAATATTATCCTAGATTAAGATGACATATGTGGTCCTGTATCTATTCTCTCTCACGGAGAACTCTTGTCATCTGATACAACCAGTAGGTCAGCTGATCTAGCCATGAAAACATCAGTTCATCTGCTTCAGGGTGCTTAGCCAAGTGGGTTTTGGGAACTGGCTTTTCCTTTTTATGGCTGTTTACCAACACTATACAAGTGGCATACACTCTCTGGGACTTGGTGTCACTAAACTGAACTCACTGGAAGCAAGATTGCAAGGGAGGAGAGTAGCTACCCCACACACTTAATTATGGAGGACAGTTAGCTATTTACCAAGAGAAAATGAGCATCAAGTGGCTCAAGTGGCTTAGAGAAGCTTGCAACAGGCTCCCTGTGGGGTACTGCCCAGTTGTATTAGATGTATCATGTCCTTGTCTTTTTGTGAAGTAATAAATTTCATAAAAGATAGAATCGTAATTCTACCTTTTCAACAGATATGAAATAAAGACATGTTAAAGAATTTATTTACTTCATTATTAATGAGGGAATGGTGAAATATTACAAGTTTGAAGGAGAAGCCAAAGCAGCATACATTTATATAGTGTACAGGAATGCTTAAGTGAATTTACAAATAGAGACAAAAGGTGGGAAGATAAGTCAATTGATCTCCCACTGGACAGAATTTATTTGCCGGTGCAGACAAGAATTATTTTGTATTACTTTTAGTTACAATTTACTGAGTTGCAAACTTTAATCTGTCAAGTTATATGCATGGTTTTCCAATGGAGTCACCTAGCACTCTTTTCTGCTTATTCCAAATTTCCTTTCCTGGCGAGACTTGTTCACTCCCCTAGAGCAACATCACGTTGTCCTAAGTTTCCGCTGCTCACAGGCTCTGTAGACCCCTAATCTCTTTTTCCTCTGGGAGCATCTCTTGTTTTGGCTTGGCAACATCTCCCTTGGTAATGTATCATCTTTTTAATGAGTTGGCCTCAGGAGGAAAGAAGACCAACGGGAAAAGTGAAAAGGTATGTAATGGATGCTATAGTTTCACTAACATAACGTCTCTTGAAACAGAAAGAATTAAAGGGTCTGCAAAGAATGGGGTCTGCAGGGAGAGAAAACACAAACTAATACCCTGATAAATTATCTCACCAGGCTGAGATGTCTGTGGAAGAGAAGCAACTGGAAATAAGTTCTTACTAGAATCCACCTAAAAGTTTTACCCCTCAGTCCCCCTGTGTTCTCACTGACCAATATGGTAATTAGCCAGAGAGGGATTTAAGAGGGTTTTAAGGAGAACTTGTTCACAGCTCAAGATAAGAGAGTCATTCTGACCAGACTGCCCAAGGATAACTGAGCTTCTGCCATTTTCAAAACACAAGTTTCACCTTGATTCTAGTAATTAGTCCCAACTCTTGGATTCCTACCTCACAGCTTACAAATCCCTTCAATGATTAAATGTCATTATTGAGTAGGGGTGGTGGAGTGCCTGCCCTCCTCTTCCTAATTGAATTCCTCTCCAAATAAAATACATTCTCATGGGATTCAAGGTCCTGTTGCAGCCTTGTCCCATTGACCCTGAACTATCCACTCACAATTGGTCCCCAGCAGCTCCCAACTTACCCCCTTTTTGCAGAGCTCCACTTTGCACATGTTTCCCTCAGCCAGCCACATGTTGCACCTGCCATCCATGTCCATCACAATGTGTTGTTTTCTCTCAAGTTCTGTGTGGGACTCCCTGCCACTCCCTTCCCTTTTTCTTATCCCCTTCTACCTGTGTCACAGGAGCTAATTCCTCAGGGTCAGCTCCCTCTCAGTCAGCCCTTCCATTCTCAGCAACACTGCTGAGAATTGGTAGAAGCCCATCTGTACACAGTTCTGAGTTCTATTTTTTGTGGCTGATACTACCACTGGGAGATTTAAGGTGGGTGTCAGCTACCCTCCTGTAACCTCATTATCAAATTCCAACATAAATAGGTCTTAGGTCCAATTTTGCCTTATTCAACACGTTTAAAAAAATTATTAGCAAATAGGCCAGATTAGTTTGTACAGCTGTTCTGCAAATTCCTATAGCCCCAGTTCAGGTTTGACCACTAGTTTGTCAGAAAGTTTTAGTAAAAACCAGATATAACAATATCCCAGACACACTATGAGTCAAACTCGAGTCAGCATCAGCACCCAGAAATGCCCTGACATTGTGCCCAGGACCATCTTCACATCTTCTCTAAGGATTTATGCAGACGGGAGGCCCCACCAAATTAATTTAATGGGAATTTAAAAAGATATATAAATTTAGAGAGACTAGTTTAATCAATCCCTATATACTCATTGCCAACAAATATTTGTATTTTCTCAATTTAATTTCATCTATCTTCCTAGATATTTCTTTTGTTTTGCCTTTTTAAAAATTTTTGTCACCAAATTTGTTTTTGTCTTTGGTAGAAGTGGCTGAAATTTTTAAAGCATATCCCATATACAAGGCATGTCATTTGATCTGTAATTACTTAAATATATCTCTAATAGATAAGGACTTAAGGAAAACTTAACCACAATACCATTATCACACCTAACAATATTTCTTTATCATCATCCAATGCATAGTTTATATTCAGATTGTGTCAAATGCCTTAAAGATGCATTTTTACAGTTTATTAGTTTATTTGTTTGAATGAGGATTCAAACAAGCCTTACCAATATTCTTATACTCTGTCTTTGCAAGAGAGGGGACTATATGTATACACATACACACACACAAATATACATATATATATTTGTGTGTGTATATATAATAATATACATATTATTATACATATATACATATATGTACACACACACACATACACATATATATATATACATATATATATGTAGTGTGCCTTGGCTGAAATATTACAGTATAAGATAAATAGATAGATTAATAGACATCATTCATAAGATATTTTAGCCAAGCCACACAATTTGAATTCTGTTCATTTCACAAAGGAGAACTCATTTATATCAACCATTGTGCTGATTAACAAGGAACTGGTTTCACCAATAAACTTAATTATTGGGTTAACTGGCAAAAAGTTTGGGTTACTCAGAGCTAAAGATAGCTAAAGACCTTGCAGTAGGCATCTTTAGAGGAAAGCTTTTCTAACAGCAATACTAGCTGACCACTCTAGAGTCTGAATCCTTAATCAAAATTCTAGCTATACCTAATATGCTACTTACACTAACTTAAACATGGGGGGTATCAGGATGTCTCTAAAGTATTTCAAAGGGAAGAACAGACCCAAAAAGAAACATTATGGGATATGTGAAATCTTCTGCCATCAATCCACCTGACAGTCTAGATGTGAAAGTCAAGAGTCAAGATGTGGAAAGTCACTGCTGGCCAAGTCAGAACCTATGTTCCTGTGATGGGAGAGTTGAGAAGTTAGAGGATTCAGAGCCAGCTAAGGGTCAGACTGGACACTGCAGAGTATTCTCATTTTAAATCCCACACCAGGGAAAGCAAGAACTATCATCTTCATATGGACAGGAAAACTCACACTCAGAGAGGTTAAGAAAAATCAAGTTCTGCCTGACTCCAAAGTCCTTGTGTATAACTGTGGTTCTATACAAAAATGAAAAGGAAAGAAGAAAGGTCATTTCTGAAAAGAAGACATGTAAGGCCATTTTACATCAAATAATCTTCAGGGGCCATGGTTCATGTGTCAATTCTTCATTTCATTCTGAACTCGTGTCCCCATGTACAAAGAAAAAAATGAAGAATCTCTCATATTTAAAAAATGATTGGGAGAGACAAACATTTATGAGAAATACTCCAGCAACAGAGACTAGCTAATCAGGCTATTGGGAACAGTCTGACTTATCTAAAGATGACCTGAAAAAAAACTGGTCCTTCTGAGAGAAATCTGCTACCATGTGCTTTTCTACAGAATTATTCACCTGTTCACATTCCTCAGTTGTAAGGAATGTGACATGAGAAAACTTGGAGATCCAAAGAGAGAGAGATGATGTTCATGGAGCTACAGCTCAGTGCCATACACTGTGGGCATTCCATGCACAGCTCAACTTAATCCTTTCAACAACCCTGCCAGGTAGATGCTATTTTCAGATAGGACTTATTCTCCCATTTAATAGAAAGTGAAGTCAGCAGGTGAGGTAGCTCACCCCAAATCATGTAACTAACAAGGTTGTAGATTTATAAACATGAAAACAGCAGATAGGTTGTTTCTCTTGAACTTCATAAAAGGCTTGATTTCCTCTCACAAGCAGTGGGAGGATGTTCCCCAAACTACAAACGTATGACTCCCTGCACGGTTGACCCTACCCTCCATTCCAAATCCCCTCTCAGTTTCTGTCAACTGCCTTCATTTTCACAGAAATCATCCAAGGTTCTGAACCTACATTAGACCACCAATTCAATCTCATGCTTGGTTTAATCATATTTAAACTGAAAATTCCTGTTTCCTTTTTTTTTTCTCCTCACTGTTTCTGCTGATGGAGACAGTATTTTAGCTATTCCAACCAATAATTTGGGAATCAAGAAAGTACATAGTAACCATTTCTTGACAGAGCAATGTGTTTTTTTTTTTAGGACCTCAAAATAATCATCAAAAGAACAAGTTAACCTATAGGAGTTTTCTTAAAGTATTAATAATTAGTGTCCCCCCCTCAAAATGTATAATGAGCTCAAACCATCAATACTTAATTACAAGAGAAAAAGGTCAAATGCCATTTTACAGTCATTTTATAGAGCTCATTTCCTTTACTTAAAGATTTATGTGAAAGATTTACATTCTTCACCTCCATTATTGTAATTAATTCTGTTTAACAATGCTGCACCTCTGTGAGGCATTAGAAGGCTACTTGCTAAGAAGGTTAAATCTCTGGCCAAACTCTGAGACAGTACATCTAACTGAAGAATTGACAGTATAATCATTCTATTGACAAAGTTTTATTAGCCCTTACTTAGTGCCACATTCCATGCTAGGCACTGAGAACTCATTTATCCAAATATTTAAGGAGTACTCACCACTTGCCAAGCATTGTTATAGGCAGCAAGGTTAGAGAGGTTCCTGCACCATCAAGAACTTAACCAGCCTTTGTCCCCAGTTCCTGGGAGGGAGCTTGTATAAACCCTTGGAATTTCCCAAATAAGAGGGGTGTTTTGTCATTTTTCATGTGAGCCTCTTAAAACACACCTAGCTTTATGTTAACAAAGTGAGTTGTGGTGAGTACTTAGTTTAAGCCAATAAAGAGACTCAGGATAAGAATGATTAGAGGACTGGGGGCTTTAGCCTTGGGATATCAGCCAACCTCTTGGGAGAAGACAAAAGTTAGAGATTGAGTTCAACCTCATTGGCAGTTGAATCCATGTCTACATAATGAAACCCCAATCTAAACTCCAAATACTGAAGCTCAAGGGAACTTCCCTAGTTGGCATTATACTCTGAATATTGTCACACACTGATGTACTAGGAGGGTGATTTTTCCCTAAGGACATTGAAGCTTCATGTTGGGACCCTCTCAGACCTCACTCTATGTGTCTCTTCTTTTGGCTGGTTCCAATTTGTAAACTTGCACTATATTAAAATAGTAAGTTTAGTGCTTTCCTGAGTTCTGTGAATCATTTAGAAAATAATAAAACCTGAGAGGGTAGTGGGAACTCCCAAATTTGTAGCCAACCAGTAAGAAGTGAAGTGGTCTGAGTACCCCCATACTTGCAGCTATGTCTAAATTGGAGTAGTTTGGGGCGGGGGAGACTGTACTCTTAACCTGAATAGTGTGGCCTGCCTTGAGGTAGTTGGTGTCAGAAGTCATTGTAGAAGTGAACAAGGAAATGTTCTTGTGCTATAAGAATTTGTATTCTAGGGGCACCTGGGTGGCTCAGTCGGTTAAGCATGTGACTTTGGCTCAGGTCATGATCTTGCGGTTTGCGGGTTCAGGCCCCGCGTTGGGCTCTGTGCTGACAGCTCAGAGACTGGAACCTACTTCAGATTCTGTGTCTCACTCTCTCTATCTGCCCCTCTCCCACTCATGCTCCATTTCTCTCTGTCTCAAAAATAAACATTTTAAAAAATTGAAAAAAGAATTTGTATTCTAGTGGAAAAAGAAGTCAGACAATGAATATGTAAAGAGGTAATAAGGAGTTTAACAAGAGAGAAGCTCTGTGAAGGTTAGACAACTTAATATGATGGGGAGAGACTGGCTGGAGAAAGAGGGAGGTTTTGGTAGGAAAAGCCTATCCCACCTAAGAATTGAGACTCAAAGATGAAAGGGGTAAATGGTGAAGGTGAATGTCTAGCCCTGTCCCTCTTTGATTACCATCAAGCAGAACGATGAAGAAAAGGCAATTCAACATCAGCTTTGTTTTCCAAATGAGATACTCTTAAAAAGTTGGCCAAGAAGTGAATTTTCTGCTATCTGAGTTACATTTCTCATTAATTTCCATTATAAAATCATGGAGAGGGTGCCATAGAAGGTCTATGTGGACAATAATGTGGACACACCAAAGATATGTGATGTCAGAATGACATTTCAGATAAAAAACGGATATTTTCCTCATAATCAGTTCACTCTAGCTCCAATGTACATGAGCCAGTGGTTCTCAAACTTTCATGTATACGTGAATTAACTGCGAATCCTGTTAAACAAAGATGCTGATTCAAGAGGTCTGGGGCAAGACCTGAGATTCTGCATTTCTTATAAGCACCCAGGGGATGCTGATGTCACTGGTCTGAAGATCTCATTTTGAGCAATGCAACTCTAGCCCAGCACCACTCAAAAGAAAGAATATGTGAATAACAAATGGAAGCCAAATATGTAATTTTAAATTTTCTGGAAGCCATATTAAAAAGCAAAAAGAATCCTTTGAAATATAAATAATATAATCTAATATATCCAAAATGTTATTTCAAAATCATGTAAAAATATAATGAGNCGCAGCCGAAGTTGGTTGCACTCTTCAACCCAGGCCAGTTCCAATCTCCAAATCCCAGTCCGCGCCCCCGGCTGAAGTTGCCTTAGACACAGCGTATAATGAGGTATTTTCAATCTTGTAATCTTGTAATCTTATACTAAAATCCAAGCTGCATTTTACACTTTATAGTATATATTAGTTTGAAGTAGCCGCATTTTAAGTGAGCAGTACCCATCTATGGCTAGTGGCTGCTGTAATGATCAGTGTGGGTGTACTGGAGTGCAGCTGTAGCTGATGAGTAGTCTTAGAATTAAGGCATTACACTTATAACATCCAAGCCTTTGGCTACTGTTGTTGAACCAATTCAATTTTAGTATTTTATTTCTTATAAACAGATTTTAGGATTATGTAATGATTATGGTATTTTTCTAGCATCCTTTGTAAATTGATTTCCACCTCATTTATTCCATTATATTATTATTATTATTCATATATTTGAATTATATATGTTATACATATAAATATACATAATATATAATGATATCTATAGAATATATATTTATTAGCATATATATGTGATAATAATATAGTAAAGTATAAGATGATTCGCTAAGCAGCTGTTATTCAAATGATTGTTATGGTAGTTTCTTGCTACCATAATTCCAAGTAGGAATTTTCACAGGTGTTTCCCATATGCAGGGTAGCTGGACATAGAAAATGGATTTTTTCCTCTAACTGAATTCGCCTGATTGCTAGCCTACATTAACAAAAGTCAGCAGGTGATCACTCAAATGACCTAGTCTCCTAGAAATGCTATCAGCATCTTTCATCCAAGTCTCCTAAGCACATTAGGAGCACAGCTAAAGCTGCAAAATGCCCTGTAACTCAAAAAGACCAAATTTACAAACAAACTGATAAGACAGCCATTGGCTAAATGATTTGTTTTTCAATCCCAAGACCCACTCCAATGGATTGGTAATCAGAAGCCATTGCTTTGGGCACCATCTACCATTAGTCTGACCTCCTATAGACACAGCATTTTTTCCCCTTGAATTGATTTTTCTAAGTCACCTAAAGCAATGGTCTTATGAAGAATGATGCTGGCAAAAAGGAAGAAAATGAGCTGTGATTATCATTAAAATAACGATTTTTCAGAGAAAGTCATAGTTGGAAAGTAGATATCTTTGCACACTGAGAATTATCGATTATTTCCATGAGAGAAAATAAGGTTACAAGCCATAGTAATTAGGCTTGACCAAAATAATAATAATATGTTTTCTATAGACAGAAGGGAAAGGGGTTTTTACTGAATTGTTGGGTAACTCTAACAGGATGGGAGAAAATCTCCAATAGCACAGTCAGGTATCATCTATCCAGGAAGCATATGAGTGTTAGTATTCTTTATTGCCTGATGTTTCACCAACTGCATCGTTCACTGAGGCCTTCAATCAGCTTCAAGCATGTAGATATTTTTATTATTAATTATTAAGCATTTTGAGCACTTCTCTTGCCAGAAACTACAATGACAACTTCCATACATGTTATCATCAAATCCTCATAATATTAGAAAGTACAAACTTTTAAAACATGGATTAAAGCCCTAAATGTGAGACCTGAAACCATAAGAATTCTAGAAGAGAACACAGGCAATAATTTCTCTGATTTGGCCGTAGCAACATTTTTCTAGATATGTCTCCCAAGGCAAGAGAAATAAAAGCAAAAATAAACTATTGGGACTACATCAAAATAAAAGGTTTCTGCACAGCAAAGGAAACAATCAAAAAACTGTTTCCATAGTTCTCAAGATCTAACATGTGAGATCTAAGTGAAAACTACAGAATGGGAGAAGATATTTACAAATGACATATCCAATAAAAGTTAGTATCCAAAATAAGTCAACACCCCCAAAAAACAAATAATCCAATTTAAAAAATAAGCAGACATTTCTTCAAAGAAGATATCCAAATGATCAATAGACACATGAAAAGATGCTCTACATTACTGATCATCAGGGAAATGCTAATCAAAATTACAATGAGAGATCACCTCACACCTGTCAGAAGAGCTAAAATCAAAAACACAAGAAACAATAATTGTTGGCAAGGATGTAATGGAAAAGAAACCCTCCTGCACTGTTGGGTATGCAAACTGTTGCAGCTACTGTGGAAAATAGGATGGACATTCCTCAAAAAGTTAAAGATAGGGGTGCCTGGGTAGCTCAGTCAGTTGTGTCTGACTTTCGGTTTCGGCTTAGGTCATGATCTCAGTTTCATGAGTTTGAGCCCCACATCTGGCTCTGTGATGGCAGTGTGGAGTCTGCTTAGGATTCTCTCTCTGTCTTCTCTCTCTCTCTCTCTCTGCCCCTCCTCTGCTCACTCTGTCTCTGTCTTTCTCAAAAAAAAAAAAAAAAGTTAAAAATAGACCTACCCTGTGATCCAGCCATTGCACTATTGGGTATTTACTCCCCCAAAACGACAACACTAAATGAAAGGGATACATGTACCCCTGTTTATTGCAGCATTATTTAAAATAGCCACATTATGGAAGCAGCCTAAGTGTCCATCAATAGATAAATGGATAAAAAAAAGATGTGATATATATGTACAATAGAATATTATTCAGCAATAAGAAGAATGAATCCTTGCCATTTGCAACAGCATGGATGGAGCTAGAGAGTATAATGCTAAGTGAAATAAGTCAATCAGAGAAAGACAAATACCATAAGATTTCAGTCATGTGGGATTTAAGAAACAAACAGACAAACAAGCAAAGGGGAAAAAGGTTGGGGGGGGTGGGGAGAGACAGACAGACAAACTAAGAAACAAACACTTAACTATAGATAACTGATGGTTACCAAAGGGGAGGTGGGTGTGTGGATGGGTTAAATAGGTGATGAGGATTAAAGAATATATTTGTGATGAGCACTGAGCAATGTGTAGGTGGTGAATCACTATATAGTACATCTGAAACTAATATAACATTGTATGTTAACTATACTGGAATTTAAAATAAAATTTAAAAAAATAGAAACATAAAAAAGGAAAGTGCAAATCATTATTAGTCCCATTTTATAGATGAGGGAGGTTAATAAACTTGTCCAAGATCAAAGACAAGAAGCACAAGAGACAGGACTTGTACCCAGGAAATCTGCCTCCAGATTTACCATGCTGTTAACTACTAGTTGTTAACACTCTTTTCAGTTTTGTTAAGCCCTGGTAGCCTAAAATAGTTTTTTCAATAAAATAAGCCATAACCTGACTCTTGTAATTTCTACCTCTTGGTACTAGCTCAACATTTTGGGGCCCAATAAAAACAATTTACTCCATATCTTATTTATATCTGGGGTGCTCTATCTGAAATATCTCTTCCCTGAACCACCTGATACTAGGTTCTTTCCACTGCCCTTCATATTTTGTGGGTCCTAATCCATTTGCTACATCAAAGACTTACCTTATATAGTCCCCTTCAGGCTTCCCATTATATTTGAATTAATCCTTTTACATAATCTGCTAGCCACTCTGGTGGGTTAGAGGAAGATGTTGATATTATGATAGGATCTCTTATATATCTCATGTGGTCTCAGCTACCATTAAATATCAAGGTATTATGGGAAGGGTTGCTCATGTGGTAAACAATAGTCTTTGTATTCTTCAATCTCCCTCTCACTGCCCCTATGGAAGAAAGAGACAGACAGACAGAGAGAAAGAGAATCAGATGTTAGATGCTGTGGTAGAATAAATCTGTGAATGGTACTAAAAATGAACAAGAAAAAAAGAACATTAGCTTGCAAGACAGCCAAAAGGATAAATGTGGTAGACTGCAAAAATGGGCATTAATCTCAATCCCTTCCTATATCCTTGTACTTTCCAATGTGTATTTGCAGGTCTTCCAATCAAAAGATGGAGTCTATTTACCTTCTATTTACCTTGATTATGGGCTGGTATTGTGACTGGTTTTAGCCAAAACAAAGGGGCAGAAATGACATTGTGCAAGTTCTAAGGCTAAGCCTAAAGAAACTTAAAATCTTTCAGTTAGTCTCTTAGAAATCTGCCCAGCTACCATGTGAAATTACAGGCTAATCTGCTAAAATAAAAGAAACCACATGGCAAAGATATGAGCTGTCAGTGTTGAGCACCTCTGTGATAAGCCAGCACCAGATCAACCCAACTGTTGATCATAGGAATGTAACTGAAATTAAGTGAAACCAGAATAACTACTCAGCTAAAGGTAACCCAAATTACCAGTCTGCTGAGCCATGGGGTAAATAAATAGGTATTGTTTAAAGCCATTAAGCTTTAGGGTGGTTTATTCCACAGTAAAAGCTAAATGATACACCATGTCTACAGCTAACATAAAACATCCTCAAGAAACTATATGCAGTATTAATAAATATACAAGATACAAAGTAGCACAGTAATTAAAGAATAAACATCACAAACATTTTTTTGTCTTAACAATATAGAGAATGGTATTGTTACGTGTGTTTGTAACTATCTAAGAAAATGTGAACCAAGGACCACATGGACCAAAAGGGTCTTTTTTCTTTGAAAAAGAAATTTTACAGACTACACAAATGGACATGGACTAAAAGCATTATTTTAAAACATCATACCAGTTAATGTATACTCATATTCAAGAACATTCATACCAGTGGCCATTTCTATTATATGTATTGACACAAAGACATTCAATCCTGTCATATTCTCACTCTGCCTTCCTGTCTTGGTCAGTTGTTGAAAGCCAAGAAGTTCCTAACAAAAAAGAAGCAAAGACCCTACCATACACTGTAACCTTTCCCTTTGTCCTCATTCACAGATGCTAAGTTTTGACATCTATCACCCTTGGAAATTCTGTGGTGAGTCTCAAGGTTTGTGTTCCAATCCTTCCAAAGACTGCTCTAAATTTCTTTTGTATGTAAAATTCATTACATTGGTTTGTCAAAATGAAAAATCTAAGTGGGAGATTAATATTGGACCTAGTTATTATAGATTAATCTTTGGGGAAGACACAACAGTTTCCATCACATTATGGATTCAGAGGAACCGAATTCCCAATGTATCTTCTGAGATTCAATGCACTTCATGAATTTGTCAATCTTCCACGGTCTTAAGATGACAGAATGGTAGTATTTGGTAAAAATAGCAGAGGATATTAATCAAAAATCAAGCCAATTTAGCATGTAATTTGCTAGGCTGTAGCAATTTGGTAATAGCTATTGGCAAATATTAATTTTTACTTATCAACAGTAGGTTAGTTGCAGCCATTATAGTTGTATTGGTTAGAACAGGAACGCTCTAATTAGTGGGAATACTGATTTTGTTGCATACTAGTTGTTTACCTTTGCACAAGTTCATTGGCATCTCTAAGTCTGAATTTCCATACCTCAAATGTGTGGACATTAATACTTCACTGAGGGTTAATATGAGGATGAAATGAGTTACCAAATTTCCTTGACTCTAATATGTTGGAGGCACTGATATTTTATATACCAATAGGAGGAAAAATGGTTAACGAATTATACACTGATTTTTAAGAAGTTAAATGGGAGGGAGGAGAACACCTTAGAATAGATAAAATTTAGTAATATTGGCAAAGTTCATAGAAAGTATTATCTAAGTGCTCTATACAAATATATGCAATATTCTCTCGATTTAGTCAATGCTCCTACCTTATTTTTAAAAAAATCATAGAATTCCCCCAGCTCTGAGCTGGAAAATTATTTCATATAAAGTGCCATAAATATGAATAAAGAGAAGACTATGCAAACTTATGTTACTAGAACAGAACTTATCCAACCCTGAAATAAAATTTCTTAATAAATATTGAAATGAAACTATGAAATCACTAAAAAAAACATTATTCTGTTGTTTTCTAAAAACCACTTGAGTCCAAAGAGTGAATGGCATACTTAGTACTGAGATATAGGCTCAAAAGAGAGTTGCATCTTTTACAATATGTCTTGCTGAGAGACTGAATTTGTTTACCACTTTTCTTCATTCAAACACTCCTAGGAAATCTCTTTTCATAACCTCATATGATTTCATTTGCCTTTCACCAGGAAGAAAGAAGACATAAGTTTCTGATAAAGTCCATCTCTGTTCTTAAATCTCACAAAATTTTAACTGGCATTTCTTCACACTAATACCATTCAAATACATCATAAACATGGACTCTGATATATTTAGAATTCTTAAGATAGAAGGTGGTCATCCAGACAAAAGTATGCTCATTTTTTAAGAGAACATGATAAAACTAAATCCAGAAATTAAAATCTGTGTCTGTCTATACATACCTTCTAGATCTCAAGGACAAGGCAGTTGAACCCTGATATTTTAGCACTTCATAAATACCAGTTTCATGAGGACAAGTCATGCAACTATCTCAGTTTTAGCTTTTCCTTCCTACAACACAAAGGTAACAAAGATGTGTATTAGCAGCTCCCAGGTGTCAGTGTTCAACAGTCCTCAAAAATGTGGAAAACAAGTAAGAAAGTCTTTAAATAATAAACTGAAAAATGGATGCAAAATGGATCAAAGTTGATAAATGAAAAATAATATTATCTGCAAACTTTGCTAATCAGAATTCATTTCTCTGTTTCCAGGGAATAAAAGAAGAGTAACTTCAATAGTCATTATACGGTGATTCTCCACCTGTCAATTGACTGAATGAACACATTCTACTGGGTGAAAACCAGAAAACAGGCCCAAAATAGGCTAATCCTATGCTAGTGTCAGTTCCTGTTCATTTTTACATTACTTGGCCCCAAAGGTAAACCAATAACTACATCTGGCACATGTATAAAGAAATACAATTCCACTGAGAAAATAAGCTTTTGGATTAATAGAGATGCTATGTTAACTTCTAAGATCATATGTAAATGTGTGTGCTATATTTTACAAGGAATTTAATGTATATCCAGTATTATTTGGCAAAAGTACTTCCTTTTAAACCTGAGAACCTGAGTATAACTAAAGATGTGATTCTGGGGGCTCAGTCGGTTAAGTGTCAGACTTCAGCTCAGGTCATGATCTCACGGTTGTAGGCTTAAGCCCCATCTCAGGCTCTGTGCTGACAGCTAGCCCAGAGCCTGGAACCTGTTTCGGATTCTGTGTCTCCCTCTCTCTCTGACCCTCCCCTGTTCATGCTGTGTGTGTGTGTGTCTCTCTCAGAAATAAATAAAGAATAAAAAAAATTTTTTTAATGTGGTTCTGTTGTAGCTAATGAAAGGAAATGTCCATTAAAAGAAGCCTTGGAATGGAGAGCAAGGACGGCTCACAGAGCCTTTTATGTCCTGGGAGGTGGATCCCAAAGTGACCATGTGAGAGCAGTCTACCTCTTTAAACAGAGAATGCATCAAACTGCCTTAGTTCGATAACTTAACCTCTGAAATCATATACCTCACTCCCCCAACTGGGCCTCAACCTTCACTTTTAGAAACAGGGGAAGCAACCTTTCAAATACTTTGGTTTCACAGGTGTGTATCTATAGGGAAAGATATCTGGAATCTTCTTAAGAGTTAATTTACATAACATTCCGTGATCTTGTTTAAGTTGAGATTATAGAGGAACAGATGGAAGTCCCTCCAGGAATACACAAAGTTTCCGAGTTCGTGAGACTGAGTGTCCAGTGCAGAACTGTGAAAAAGGCACCAAGGCTATCAATACTATCTTTCTAGGGTACTTAGAAGACAGCTAACCATGGGCTGCGATGTCAGAGGGAACTGTATTCAAATTGTAGCTTCTACATTTACTAACATGACACTGAACAACTGTCTAAATTGTCTAGCCCTTGGTTTTCTCATTTCTCATATATGGGTAATAACAAATACCCAGGTTTTAGTATGCATTAAATGTAAAAAAAGCTTGCAAGATGCTGATCACAGTATGTGTCACATAGTAAGTACTTAATAAATGTAGGATGTTGTGGTGTTAGAATTACTAACCACTCCCTCATGCACTATCACTGTGCTTGTGATAAGAAGATCTTTCCTTTCCTATTTTAATTTCTACAAAGCCATTGGGAGTCATAATTATAATCGTACAAAGTTTTTATCACAGTGACAAGGCACATAGCAGCCGTTCAATAAACTGTAACTGTTTTACATAGAAATGAGTAACTTTACGAGCCTTATTCTCTAAAGATGTGTTCATTCTTTGGCTACTGTAAGAATAAGTGGTAAGAGAAGGGATATATTTTATGATAATTATGATAAAACACCTCTTGCTTAAAGGCAACATCCTCAGAGTTGTTGTTTCAATTAGCATTGTGGATACTAAACTTGAACTCAACAAAGATTTCAAAATAATAGTATTTCAATAGACCTCTGGAGTAGAGGAGGCCACCCCAATGTATCTCCATGAGGAAGTGGATATCTGTTAAGAATTCTCACATGCCTTGTGCTACATTTCTTCACCCATTCCTTCAAGCACAAAATGAAGGAGATGATATAATTTTACCTATTTTACAGGTAGGGAAATTGAGACTATGCGAGTTTTAGTTATCTGTTCAGGGTCACAAGTAAAGGGGCAATATATAAACCCAAAACAGTCTCTGTCAAAGGCTCATGCAATAAGCCACAAGGCAAGTGAGGCTGTTAGGCCATGTTATCCTTTCCTCACGTAAATGTTCACACTTAACTTGCTTGAATTTCAACCTCTCTGACATTATGGGAATGGAAAAAATCATAGCAGGTATCTTTTAGCCTGATGGTTTTTTGAGGCTCTGAAAAAATAAGGAATAACTAACTATGAAATATTTCATGCATCCCTCATTGCTATAGACCCAGCAATGTATAAGGAAGTAAAAAAGAAAACTTCAGAAGCTAAATTGAAGTCAGAAAGGCTTGGAGTCTGTCTGTTAGGATAGGCTGAGAAGATCAAGGCTTTTCCAACTGAGATCTATACAATCATGAACCATTATGATTTCCTCATTTCTTTTCTTTTTAAATTTTTTTTCAATGTTTACTTTTGAGAGACAGAGAGAGACAGAGTGAGAGTGGGAGAGGGGAAGGGAGAGAGTGAGACACAGAATTGAAGCAGGCTCCAGGCTCTGAGCTGGCTGTCAGCAGAGTCCGACGTGGGGTTCGAACCCATGAACCGTGAGATCCTGACCCGAGCCGAAGTCAGACACCCAACTGACTCAGCCACCCAGGCCCCCCATGATTTCCTCATTTCTGACCTATGTACAGCAGATAGCCCATATCTGCATGACAGGGGTACTTTTAGAGAATGAAATGAACACTTTGAATTATGGAGAATACATGCATGAAGCTATCTCAAGAAGTTAAAAACAGAAGAATAATCCTGCATAAACCAAATGCCTATTATGGGCTAGGCCATGCTAGGTGCCTTATATAGACCATTTTATTAGTTCTTAACATCTGTAAAGAAGACTTTATATTCGTTTTATGGATGATAAAGTTAATGTTCATGAACAATCAATATCTTGTCTATAATTACAGAATAAATGGTAAAAATCTGGATTTGAACCCAGGTTTCTAATACACAATTCTATGTTAATTATGGCTTGAGAGGGGTTAGCTTAGTATTCTCCAGGTGTTCCTCACAGTAGTCGATTTTAACAAAATTGGGAAAAGTTGTGTTTAATCCAATTATATAGGTTTCTGCACTGTTGAATTTATCAGAAGCTTCCTTAAATTTAAGAAGAGGGATATAACATATATCATATCCAGGATGGGATTTGCTTTTCAAAGGAAATTTCTTTGACTAATGTTCTGAACTACATGTTTGGGGAAGCACTGGCTAGATATATTCTCAGATGAAATATTTATTATGGCTACATAGAAAAATTATATAACCTCAGGGGGAATAAAGGCTCCCAACGCCTAGCTTTTGGTGCAACAATGAGAAATATAGTATTGCTTTTCCAACCGGCAGGGGGGGTGTGGGGGAAAGAGTGGTCTTTTCTTAAGACTTAACATTTAAAAGGGGGCCTGGGTGGCCCAGTCAGTTAAGCATCTGACTTCAGGTCAGGTCATGATCTCTTGGTCTGGGAGTTCAAGCCCCACATCAGGTTCTGTGCTGATGGCTCAGAGCCTGGAGCCTGCCTTGGATTCCGTATCTTCCTCTCTCTCTGCCCCTCCTCCGCTTGTGCTCTGTCTCTCTCTCAGAAATAAATAAACATTAAAAAAATTTTTTTTAAAACCTTAACATTTAAAGTATGTGATTGTTTTTTCCAGTCCTTATGTTTTGCATGATGGTCATAAGGAGAGGAGTCTTGAAAGCTGTGAGGATTTTTTGTTTTGTTTGTTTTTTAGCCTTAGATAATGCCATGTGTTGATGAGTATGTGGGGAAATGAGAAATCACAGAGTGGTGTGAGTATGAAATTATATGACTACTTCAGAGAGCAAGCTGGCAATTTCTAATAAATTCTACTTCTAGATAAACAGCCTAGAGAAGCTCTTATTAAAGTGTACAAGGAGATCTGCACAAGTATATTCACTACATGATGTTTGAAACAGTGAAAAAACTGGAAATAATCTAATTGCCTATAACTAGGGGGAAATTAACATATTATTCCCATTATTCATAAATTTAATCTAATAAGGTAATTGAATTAATGATGTTCGTGGATCCACATAAATTAATCTCAAAAATTTAATATTAACAGAGAAAAGTTGCAAGTAACATAACATTTATAGCATTTTTAAATTATGCAAAATAATACTACATATTGTGCACAGATACTTGCATGTCATAAATTATAAAAATATCCTCTGTGTAACATATAAAGTGGAAAATTAATATAATTTTATGTATATTCAATAGTCATTAACCTTAAATAGGTTATACCTATGGAAGGAGAAAGTGACAAAAATTAAAAATGAGCTTTCCATTGGGTAGGTGATATATGTCTTCTTTTATTTACTTGTATGTATGTTATTACATAGATACATATATTTCTATTTATTTACATATTTGTTTATTTATTTTTATTTTTTGAGAGAGGGAGAGAGAGAATGCCACCTGGGGAGGGATAGAAAGAAAAGGAGAGAGAGAATCTTAAGCAGGCTCCACACTCAGCAGAGAGTCTGACGTGGGACTCAATCTCAGGACTATATGAGATTTGAGCTGAAATCAAGAGTTGGACACTTAACTGACTGAGCCACCCAGGCACCCTCATGCGTAAATTTCTTGAACCTCAAAGTGCTACCAAGATAATCAGTCTGGTGGTTCATGAAGAGAATATAAATGATTTAGGGACAAAAAGGATTAAAACTTTTCCTTTTTAAACTAATTTATTCCATGAATGGGGCAGAATTTATTTAGCACCATTTATTTATAAAGAATTACTAAAGAGACACAGCCCAAGTGCTGATTTAATATATGACAAAATGAAAACTATGCATCTTACAATAGAAAAAATATGGAAAATTTGGAATTTTTAAAGTATTTTATTTTATTTTTTTAAAAATATTTTTATTTATTTCTAGGAGAGAGAGAGAGACAGCGTGAGCAGGGGAGGGTCAGAGAGAGAGGGAGTCACAGACTGAAACAGGCTCCAGGCTCTGAGCTGGCAGTCAGCACAGAGCCCGACGCGGGGCTCGAACCCACGAACCGCGAGATCATGACCTAAGCGAAAGTTGGACGCTTAACCGACTAAGCCACCCAGGCGCCCCTGGAATTTTTAAAGTATTTTAAATAGGTATTAGGCATAAGGAATAATTTATTTAAAAAAACATGCTTTTGATGAATGCAATCTATGGCTTAATTATATAGTTACATCATACATTGACTGGTATTTTCTTTACATCTCAGAGCTGTAAAATTTATTAAAAATATCTAACATGACAAAACCCCCTGAAGAATTTATTCATCCTATCAGTGATGCACTTTTTATAGTTTTACATAATCAGATAGTCATATGTTCTAACCTGTTGGTTTTGTGTCGTACTCCCACGTCAGCAATTTCATATTTATGTGAGTTTGAACTAAAGTTACAGCATGAGATATATCATTGCTAGCTTTAAAAACAAAAGACGTATAACAGCTCCACTGTCAACCTCATTGTTAAATCTGTCCCTTATCTATCAGACTGCAGCATATAGCAGCAGACTATGTAATTACAATTCTTCATAGCTCTACAAACTTCCTCTGACATCAACATGATTATTTCCTGAGAAGCTATAACTTTAAGCAATTCTCTGAACTTCAAACTGCATGAATCAGCAACTTGTATTCAAGATTCGAAGTGTCAGCATATCATCTTTTAAAAATGGATATTTCCTGGAACATTGGTTTAAAAAAAGAAAGTCATGTGGTTCTCCAAAATCTTCGCAGGCCTGTGTGGGTTTTTTTTTTAAACAGCAGGCTCTCTGCTTACTCAAAAAGATTTCTAAAATCTCAAATGTTACCAAGNATGGTATCAAAAAGAATAGCCAAAATAATAATAATAATAATAGTAATAATAATAATAATCAGGTGTACCTCACTTTTAAAAAATCTGAATCCTCAAGATTTACAGAAATAAGGGGATATTCAATTATAAAGGGAACTTTCACTCTGTAAAGGGTTTTAGTTACTTGTTTTAATGAAAAACACTCCTGATGCATTTAAATGAAATGTGATTTTCTGTGAAGATTTCTAGTTGATCTTGGGCATTCTCTACTACCCCAAATAGGGAGCCTAATCTTTTCTAATATGATCAGATAACATGATATGAATCAATGATCTTAAAATCCTCCACAAGAATATGGTGTACAGTTCTTTTATCTTTAGCAGACTAGATTGGAATAGACCAATTACCCCACTGAAAACAAGTAGAAATTCCAGATAAAATACTTTTTAAATAACATATTTGAAAATATTAAAGATTAATCAAAGCAGTTTTCATACAGGTGTCAAGATCTTCAGAGAAGGTAAGTATGGAAATGAAAACCTGATACTGGAGACAGCTTTTTGTCTCAGGCATTTGCCAGTTCAACTTGGCAGCATACAAATCAATAATGGAAGCAGCAGATACCAAAAGGGACATAAAGATACAAGATAACAGCAATGAGTATAAAGCAGTAGCTGAGCAGCTGAACTCAACATTAGGTAATCTCAGGGATCTAGGACTTAAAACTGGAGAGTAAGGGGCACTATACTAAAGGGGCCCAGGTAAACATTTCAGTTGGGATGTCTGAAGGAGTATACCAATGAAAGAGGGCTAAGTGGAAACAGACTAACTCTCACAATGACCAAACATAGTTGAAATCAACTCAACTCCAAAACATATTAAAGTGATATATCTGTAGCTCAAGTGACTTCTAGAAGTAAAATTAAATCTCACATCTCAAGGAAGGTAATATCATCAGATCAATGAATCATTACTATAATTCTTCACACACAATATTTGACATTCAATAAAATTTTTAAAAAATTTTTATCATTCAACTTACCAGGAGTTAAGACTAAATGTTCAAAAAAAAAATACAAAGGAAAACCAAATGGCTTAAAATAAAATATAATGCTCACTGGAGACTCACATACTGGAGATAGCAAAAAAATTTTTAAATAGCTGTTAGTCCATAAAAGTAGAAGAGATGTTTCAGGAGACAACTGTAATCCATTAAAAAGAAGCAAATAGAAATCATAAAACTGAAAAATACATTAATTGAAGTTACAGTTAATAAAGCTGAAGAGAGAATTTGTACATTAGGTTGTTAGTCAGTAGGAAATACTAAGACTAAAGCATAAGGAGATTCTTAAAAGATGAAAAAAGAGTAAAAGCCATGTTGAGATTCTGTGAAAAAAAATAATATACCCAGAAATAGAAAGAGGGTATTTTGCAGAAGTATGGGGCAGTGGCTCAGTCAGCTAAGCTTCCGACTTTGGCTCAGGTCACGATCGCATGGTTCCTGGGTTTGAGCTCCATGTCAGGCTCTGTGTTGACAACTTGGAGCCTGCAGCCTGCTTTGGAGTCTGTGTCTCCCCCTCTCTGCTCCTCCTCTGCTCTCTCTCTGTCTCAAAAATAAATATACATTAAAAAAATTTTAAAGAAGTAATACACAAAGGGGTGCTGACAAATAATTTTCCAAAATGTAATAAAGACATCAAGCCACAAATTCAAGCACCACTAGAAACACTAAGCTAAAAAATGATATTTAAAATGAAACCTTATGGGGCGCCTGGGTGGCTCAGTCGGTTGAGCGTCTGACTTCGGCTCAGGTCATGATCTTAGGGTTCGTGGGTTCGAGCCCCGCGCTGGGCTCTAGGCTGACAGCTCAGAGCCTGGAGCCTGCTTCCAATTCTGTGTCTCCCTCTCTCTCTGACCCTCCCCTGCTCACGCTGTCTCTCTATCTCTCTCTCAGAAATAAATAAAACATTAAAAAAAATTAAATGACACCTTAGGACCTCATTGTAAAAATGCTGAAAAGAAAAGAAGACACAAAGAGATAAATCTCAGGAGTGCCACCCCTGATTATCTTCAAAGGAGCAACAAGAAAAGTAATTGACTCTTGGCAGAAATAACAGAACTCAGAAGAAAATGGAACATGTTCAAAATAGTGAAAGAAAATAACAGCCAAAGTAGAATTTCATACCCCACAAAAATATCCATCAAAAATGGAAAAAATAAGATGACCCGGGTGCCTCAGTCGGTTAAAGCGTCTGACTCTTGATTTTGGCACAGGTCATGATCTCAGGGTTTGTGGAATGGAGCACTGCATTGGGCTCTGCTGGCAGCACAAAGCCTACTTGGGATTCTCTTTCTCTCTGCCACTTACCCACTCGCACATGTACTCTAAAACAAACAAACAAACAAATAAATAAAAGATTTTAATGGAAAAAAATAACAATGTTTTCAAAGAGAAAAAATGTCTCACTGACAGACCCACAGCAGAAGAAATACTTAAAAAAGTTTTTCTAATGGGAATGCAATAAAAAATAAAAATACATGGATAAATCTAAATTAAGACTGATTATATAAAACTATAGCATGTGGAGTTTAGTGCAAATACAGATAAAATAATTAACAAAGAAACAAAATGCAGGGAGGGTTAATAAAATTAAAATATTATAAGGCTTTTACATTTCCAAGAAATGTTAAACATACCAATTTATATACTTTTAAAAGACAGGTGTATGTATTCTATGCTCTGGAGCTACCACTAAAAAATAACAAATAACATAATATGACAGTGAGGGAAATAGCTACAATAATAAAAACCTTCTTGACTAATATAAAAGTGAATAAAAGGAATTTTGAATAGGTGGTAACAATGAAAATAAATGATAAAGTGTAAGTTTATATTAATGCCCAAGTATTTACATTAAATGTAAATAAATTAAATATTTAGTTAAAAGAAAAATATTGCCAGACTGAATATTATTGACTTGAAAAATTAAAGTGAAGTCTACACTTTACAAAGAGAAATATGATAAACAAAAAGATATGTAAAGTTTGAAAATAAAAGTATGAAAATTATATGTTACATGAAATTAGCTGCTATGGACTAAATCTTGTCCCCACAAAATTCAAATATTGAAGCCCAACCTGCAATGTGAGTACATTTAACTATAGAGCTTTTGGAAGATAATTAAGGTGAAATAAGTTCATACATAACATACTAATCTGACAATACTGGTAACCTTAAAAGAAGAGGAAAAGAGAGATCTTTCCCTGCATGCGTGTATGCATCCAGGCAAGGCCATGCAGAGACACAGAGAGACGGCAGTCAATTGCAACAAAAGGAGAGAGCTCTCACCTTACACCAGGTCTGATGATACCTTGATCATGGACTTCCAGTTTGCAGAACTGTGAGCAAATAAAATTGTGTTGTTTAAAGCCACTCAGTCTATGTTATGCAGACTAAGATACTGACAAAAAGGAGGCTCATGAATTTGTATTACAATCAGATGAATTAGATTTTAAGACAATAAAAAATTACAACAGCAAATATAGGATAATGTATAATGATAACGGATTCAATCACCTGGAAGAGGAAATAATTCCTCTGTTGTTATTTTTTGCCAGTGACATCACCTCAAAATATACAAAACAAAAACTGACAGACCTAAAGGAGTAAGGGACAAATCTGCAGAGAAGGATATTTCAGTACATCTCTCTGAGTAAGTGACAAAATATGAAGAAAAAATATAAATATATATATTTGAAAAGCACAATTAAACTGACCAAATTGACATATAAATGTGAACAATAATAGAACATATTTTTCATGAAGACAGGAAGTGTGTACCCAAATCAATCATATATTATGTCAAAAAGAAAATTACAAGAAATTTTCAAGAATTTAAGTCACACAGGGGCACCTAGATGGCTCAATTAGTTATGTGTCTAACTCTTGATTTTGGCTCAGGTCATGATCTCACTGTTCATGAGATCAAGTGCCACATTTGGTTTCATGCTTAGCAGTACAGAGCCTACTTGGGATTCTCTCTCTCCCTCTCTCTCTCTGTCCCTCTTCGACTTATTCTCTTTCTGTCTCAAAATAAATAAGTAAACAAAAAAGAATTTAAATCGTACAGAAAGGTTTCTTAGCTACCATGTAACTGAATAGAAATCAATAATAAGAAGATAACTAGAATATCCTCAACTGTGGAAATTAATCACTTCTAAATTTATGGTTTATATGAGAAATCAATATAAATTAGACAATATTTTGAATTGACAAAAACATAACTAACCAGAAGTTGTGGAATTCAACTAAAGCCATGGTCCAGGCAATATTTATAGCTGTAAATGCACATATTTAAAAAGAGGAAAGACTGAAAATTTGGGAGCTGAGCACTTATTTCAAGAAGTAATAAAGAAATAGCAACTGAAACTCAAGAAATTACAATGGAGGAGGTAATAGATTTAAGGCAAGGAATTAGTGAAATAGAAAATGAAAGTACAATAAAATTTATCAATAAAGTAAAAAAATTGATTCTTTTAAAAACCTGTCAAATTTAAAAACTATGGGAGGAATAATTATTCATTTAGGACGAGTGTGAACATTTCAATTAAAAGACGAAATCTTAGAAAAAATTAAGTTTACCAACATTGACAAAGAAGAAATTGCCAACCTGAGTAAAATTATATGTAGCAAAAAAGAGTAAATCAGGAAATTAAAATAATAATAATAATAATAATAATAATGTCAGAAAGAAAACTCCAAAGCTCAAATGGCTACTTCACTGGATCAGATATTTCACTGATCTAATTTGAATATCCACCAAAAGCCTATGATAAATTTTATGATTAACGAGGAAATATTAGCATCTCCCTTTTTAAGAGTGGAGAGAGAAGGGCATCTGATATCATCATGATTAGTTAACATTGTTATTTAAAATACAGTGCAGAAAATAAATAGATTAAAAGTTGGGAAAAATAAAACAGTCATTATTTGAAATATTTTACATGTTGCACCTACAAATTTGGAGAAAAGTTGCTGCTGCTGTATTTGGAAACTCTCCCATACCCTACCAAAAAAAGACCTTTAAATCAAGTACACAAACCACACATGAGCTTTGACTTCAATGTTACTAAAATACAGATATCTTTATTATAATTATAATTACCTATAAGTAGACAAGAAAAGAAAGCCAACAGAGTTCCTCTTTTCACCTGTCATAGCAAGGTTGTGGAAGTAAAAAGCAATCAGTAGTGGACACTGGGGAGCTTAGGGAAAATGTAGGTCGTAGATACTCCTACTGGCCAAATCTAGGACAATCTGAGCACCAAAATCATTACATATAGTAATAAATTATAAACCAATCAAAGAATGAGAATCTTTAAGTCCAAATGATGTTACCTAAATAGATAAATACATAAATAAATGAAGAAGAAAGGAGACCTCTTTCATACTCTGGAATACTGAACAGCAATTGGTAAATATGAATAAAATACTAGTAATGAAAAATTATCATTTTGCAGCTTTTGTAGAAAAGTCTGATTCATGCAAGAAACCCAAAGAAATTTTTGACAAGGATCAGGATATTTGAATGGTCTTAAAGTGTCTCCCTAAAGAAATCTTAGTAGTTAAAAGGAAGAAACAACAACAACAACAACAACAAAACCCAGTAACTGTCCTGTGGAGACATTGCATTTCTTTCCTGGACAAGATGATCAAAATTAACATTAACAGCAAGAGGCACATGAACACCAAGCACCTGCAGATGTGATGCTGTGAGAAGCATACAAGTTCTTGTCTGTAACCTAAACCTAATCATGAAAAAACATAAGACTACACAAAATGAGAAACACTGTTACAAAAAGTATGAGCTATATGCTTAAGAATTGTGAATGTCATAAAAGACCAATGTTATGAAAATATTCCATATGAGAGGAGGCTAGAGAGAGGGAGACCACATGTTTTCCTGATATTAGACTGATTCTTCTGCTGGAGGAAGAAAAATAGAGCTATAAATGACCTGGTTGGGACAATTGGTAAATTAAAAATATTCTATCAAGACTACATTAAGCTGATAACTATGTTATTATAGTTAAATAAGGTAATAAGGTGTATTCATAGGAAATACACACTGAAGTATTCAGGCATAAATTGCTATGATGTGTGCTACTTATTCTCAGTTTGACCAGACAGGTATGTTATATATGTATATTGAGGGAAGAAAAATAGAGAAAATGATCAAGCAAAAAAAATAAAATGTTACTAAGAGATAATCTGGGTAAAGAGTGTTCTTTGCATATTTACTGCAACTTTTCTTCAAGTTTCAAATTATTTCCAACTAAGAAGTTTAAAAATGGTTTAAAAGGTCATAGTTGTAGATAATAGGCTTGTGGACCTAAAAAATTTACATATCTCTACAAATAATAATTTATTAATAATTGAATATATATTTATTCAGTTGCCTGGGTGGTTCAGTCAGTTGAGTGTTTGACTCAATTTCAGCACAGTTCAGGATCTCATGGTTATGAGTTAGAACCCTGCATCAGGCTCTGCCCTGACGTGCAGATTCTCTCTTTCTCTGCCCCTTCTTTCTCTTTCTCTTTCTCTGCTTGGGATTCTCTCTCTTTCTCTGCCCCTCCTTTGATATTTTTCTCTCTCTCTCCCAAGAATAATAAATTAACATTTAAAATAATAATTGAATATATATTTATCTATATTCAAATAAATACAGGCAGACATGCCCACAGGCACAGAAAAGTAATGTTGAGTGAAACATATATTAAGTGTATTTCTATATACCAGTGACAAAAAATAGGGGGGAAGCTTATAATGACACCAAAGAGTGCTTCTTCATCAAATAACTAAGAATAAGTCCAGGAAAAAAATTACAGTTTCTACATAGAAATTGACTACAAATCAAACCAGAAAAAAAAATAAACATTATTAAAAGAATTAGGGATCTAAATGAGTGAAGGGATATGCCACATTCTCTAATTGAAAGATTCAATACACCCACCAGAGTAGCTAAAAATACAATAAACACCAACACCAAATACTGGCAAGGATATGGAGCAAATAAAATGCTCAGATATTGTTGTGTGCAATATAAATTTGTACCATCATACTGGAAAACCATTTTGTAATATTTACTAAAGCTGAACACAGGCATACTCTGTGATATTCCTTAGCATATACACAAAAGAAATGCATATGTAAGCTTTCCCCAAAGCAT
Source organism: Crocuta crocuta (assembly GCF_008692635.1). NCBI lineage: Eukaryota > Metazoa > Chordata > Mammalia > Carnivora > Hyaenidae > Crocuta > Crocuta crocuta. The sequence continues at coordinate 1,633,683 of NW_027530006.1, read as the reverse complement.
GAATATTCATAGCAGTACTATTTGTAATAATCAGAGTTGAAACAACCCATCAACAGTAGAATAAATAATTTTGATACATTCATAAAATGGTAAACTATATATCAATAAAATGAAGTGCCCTACATGCAATGGAAATTAATCTCACCAACGTTGCACTGAGTGAAAGCATCCATGCACAGCAGAGTACATAATGTATGCTTTACATTTATAAAAAGTTGAAACTAATTCATGGCAGTAGAAATCAGGTTAGTAATTATCTGTACGGGTGCAAATGTTAATGAAAAGGAGAGGTATGTAGAATATCTGTACTGCTGGTAATGTTCTACATTTTAAGAACACACACACAATATACAAAAACCTCTGTATTGTCCATCAAATAGTCTAATATGACTGTTACAGTTAGTTTACACCAAGTTTTGCTGTATTAACAAATGACTCCACAAATCTCAGTGGCTTACAACTATAAACTTTTCTTTCTCATTCATTAATATGTTGGTTGTGGATTGCCTTTCAATAGGATGCATGTATAAAAAAGTGATGGCAGGATCATAGAATGACTTAATTTTCCACTCAGATGTGGCATATCTCACTTCTTTGTCGCATTCCACTGGCCAAAACAGTTCATGTGAGAAGCATCAATGAAATGGGGCACCCACAGGGAAGGACATCCAGAGCAATGGCTCATAACAAAGACCTCCATTGTCTTGCCATGATTATATCAACAGCTTTATCTTTGTCCCTAATATTTGGAACTCCAGTCACAATGAATTATTTATTATTTTCTGTACTTATTCTGTTATCGCTGAGCTTCAAGCCTTTCCTGACCCCATCTCCCTGTTCCAAAACACTCTTCATTGTCACACTTTTCTACCTAGTTAATCAAGGTTCTTTAAGACTTAGTTCAGATAATTTAATGCATGAAATTAAAATTATTTAAAACCTTGTGTGCCATAGACAGAGATACATCATCATGAATATATCTATAAGTGAGAGATAAACCTAACACTATGTAGTAAATGACATTTTTTGGGTTTCTCCTTCTCCATGACACTTCTTTGACCACTTCTAGACAAAGTAAGTACCCCTACTCTGGATATTTACTGTGCATATCTCTATCATTGCACATATCTTACTTTCTATAATTTTTAATTATAAGCTTGTCACACTGACTAGACGACAAACCACTTGAACATAAAGACAATGTTTCACTCTACATTATTTCTCTAGCACATTGTAGGTGCTCAAATAATTATGGATTGAATTACAGCCTATTTCAATTTATAATTGATCTTGATCAAAGCATGTGATATATGGAAGGCAAAGTGACTTTTATAACCGCAATACTATCATCTACGATTTTTACTATATTAATTTCTCACTTTCCAAAAGTGCCATTCATTCAGGCTATTTTCTGCTAGGTTCTGTGTCTAGTAAGCATACCAATCTGTTAACAGCATAGAAGTTCACTGTGCATAAATTAATAAAACACACATTCTTGAAACAGGAGGTAGTTACTCAGCAAATGTGGTATTAAAATGGAGGAAAAAAATGGAGAGATGTCTGGACTATTAGCACCTCCTCTATTTAGCTGCTAAGAAAAATCACTCCAATGAGAATAGTTACAACAGATAACATAGTAAGTGTGGATATAGTAAGCCCCTGAGTATTAAATGGATGATAAATGACCAATATAAATATTTATCTCAACTCTCCTTTGAGAGTTAGTGAATCATTTATGTTTTCCAATATATCTTCCTAGTTTTGCCCCGTAAGATGACAGAGAAATGATCTTTGGAAAAATACCACTGCACACATCTTGATGAAGGCATTAAAAATCATTTATCACAGCCACCCTAATTATACAGTAGGAATTTTTCAAGTAGTTCTGAGAAAAGCTAATGTATAGCAATATGTCTTGGGCTGTCCATACTGACCCTGCCCTGAAAAAGTCTCATGGTGCTCACTTCTGATAAGTGGAGACCCTTTTCCCTTCTTGTCTCAACTACCTCAAGAAATGACTGTGCCTTGTGTCACTTCTTCCTATTGACTTCCTTCTGTAACACTTCATTTATGCAGTGTTCCTGTATACTTGGTTAGGCATTTAAAAATAACATATTTACTGCATTAAGACTTTTATCTTCTTATCAAATTGGTTTTTCTCAACTGATTTCCTTGAGGTCTGAGAGTGGCTCAGATGATCAATAACAGTATCAAAAACAGTATCAGCTAATATCTACTGCTTTCTATATGCAACATACTGTGCTAAGAGCTTTAAACACACAGAGCCTCGTTTAAAGCTTACAGTCATTATACAAGGTTGGGACACTTATAAACCCCCTTGGAAGATGAGCAAACAGACTTGGCTATGTTAAATCATAAACCTAAAGTCACCTAACTAGCAAACAAATATTCAAGGCTTAGATTTTGGTTTTGAAATCAGAGTTTGTCTTCTTATCCATAACACAATAATATCTTTTGATATTTTTAAATGTTTATTTTTTTATTTTTGAGAGAGAGAGCAGGGGATGAGCAGAGAGATAGGGAGACAGAATTCTAAGCAGTGCTGCAGAGCCCGATGCGAGGTTCAAACTCATGAACCCTGAGATCATGACCTGAGCCAAAAACAAGAGTTGGACACTCAACTAACTGAGCTGCTCAGCCACCCCTCGATCTTTTGATATTTTTGAGAGTGTCCCTAAGTTAAAGTCTTTAGGGATTTGCTTAAATTAAGAACCTCTGCATCTAACTGTATTATAGCACATCAATTTGCACAACAGAACAATCTAGAGGCTATAGATGAATTACATCATTTACCTACCATTTATCTAAGTCCTTCATGAATGAGGTTTTTTGTTTCTTCCCCCCCCCCATTTTATACATTCCATAGAGTCTAGAAAGAATATTTGCAAAATGGAGATTATGTCTGTTAAAGATATTTTTTTCTGTCCTTCGCAACACCCTCCAGCCAAATTTTGGACTTCCACTAATAAGCCTGATTTCTACCTTTGAGTGTTCTGTGAGTTTCAGTCCTATCTCCAGTCAGCCTTGAAGACTAAAGAAGCCTATGATTTGTACTCATATCAAACCTACCCCATTTATGGATCTTTCAAATCAGCAAGTAATTTTTTTATATGAAGATGGTCCTAGAAAATCCTTTGAAAAAAACAGTTCACTTGAGAAGCTTAATACAAAATTATTTCCACTATTAATTTATTTTAAAAAATATATTTTGAGAAGCAGCAAGGAAGTTAGAACTCAGTGTTTTTAAATACACAGATTTTAAATAAAATTAGCAGGAATCAATAATAATCTTGGCTACTCTACATACCAGATACTTGCTAAAGATCTTTCCATGCATCAATATTATTTTTATTTGATTTTTAAAAATCACTCTTGACTTTTTAAAAACTCAAGGTTTCAGTCTTAGAATAAGTTTCACCTTCTTATATGTACCCCACTGTTTTACATTGTTTTAGCTATTTGAGAACGTTCTGGATTCTGACATTTTTCTACTTCTGAGCATTAGATCAAAATTGGTGTCATTCTTCTCTGCCCCCCTTTCTGCACACACACATAATTTTTTGGCCTAACAAAGCTTTATTTGTTCTTGAAACAAAGATAAATGGCATTTTGCTCTTATTATTGACACACTAAGTATATTCTTGCCTTAGACGCTACTTTTATACAAAGTCATTCCAGTATAATGTGGAATGTAAAGGAAAAGAAAAGTAGTAGAAGAGTTTTTGAAGTTTGAAATGAATTCAATGTAAGATTCACTGGGACTTCACAGGGGACACATTCTTCAGAACATCCTAACAGTTGAGAAATGTTTTCACATTCTGTTTTAAGCACATAAGCTGTTTCCGGTTTCCTTTTGGGGTCATTATGACTGATAGTAAAAAGAATAGCAATGTCAAAAGAATATTTCTGTCCGTTTCAAACTCATATTCTAACTCAGGATATATTGGTCTGCATGGAATTGGAATATCGGTATTGTCAAATATATGACATTCAGCTAACCTTAAAGAAAATTGTTATTTTCTGAAAGAGAGATTCTTACCCCTCAATTCATAGTTAGCCCTTAAAGGATATATGAAATATAGAAATCTTTGTAAAAGATTGTGCAGATGTGCTTTTGGCGTAAGACAGCATCCATGATTTTAATTTTTTCTCGAAAGGGTTTATGACACAAAAGTGATTATAAACTACTATTCTTTTGTATACTACAAAATGGGTACCACCATGACATTAGCTAACACCTGCATCATGACACACAATTACCATTTCTTTTTTGTGGTGAGAACATTGAAGATCTACTCAGTAATTTCCAAGTATATAATATGATATTATTAGTTATTATGCTATATATTTGATGTCCAGAACTTATTCATCTTGCAACTGTAACTTCATACTCTTTGACTAACATCTCGCCTTTCCCCTAAATGCTCAACTCCTAGGAACCACTGGCCTATTCTCTATAAAACACTAATCTTTTTTTTTTTTAGGTAGATATTAGGATTCTCACAATAGTGCTATCAATTAATTTTTCTTCTACTTCCTACAATACATATGCATAGGCTGAAAAGAGACCTTTGCCCATTTGTTGCTAAAACTTAGAAGACATACTAAATTTTTGGAAAATTGTGAGTAGCCAATACATGGTCATTTGTACTACCTTCAAACAGAAGAAGGAGCATCCTATGTAACAGAAATGTTATCAAGGGGCATAGAGAAATACCATATCTCAAGCACCTACTCTATGAAGTGCCAGTCTTAGGCACATTAACAACTGTCTTAGTAACCTAGTAACAGTCTTAAAATAACGCTGTAGGATGGGCTGCATTTCCATTTCAAAAATAAGTAATCTGAGACTGCAAAGGTGAAACTCTTTCTCTAAGTGATGCGGTTAGTTGAGTTGCCAAAATGATATTCTACTAACATACAGTTTACTTTTGAGTAAGTGGAAAACTTCGCTGCATACAAGTGGTGTTTTGACCACTTTTAAAGGAGACCTAGGGAGGGGAAAATAGACTGTCATTCAAGAGCAATCATTTTTGCTGACTGGCAGGGCCATTAACCTGTAAGCAAAAATTTGAAGAAGAAAAGGAAGGGCCTTTATCTCAAATTACCTCTCAAAGGGTAAGCACAGATGAAAATTTAGGAGAGAAAAAAGTAAAATACTTGTATCATTTAAAGTTACACAGGTAGCCACTAGAATATCTAAAAATAGTAGTAATAAAAAAAATTAATGACTAAATCAGAAAGAAGGAAAGAAGTGGATATAATACAAAATGAGTTGAAACCTTATGGAGTCAGTGAAGACACAAAGCAGTGAAAACCCAAATTTAAACTAACTAAAGAAAATTGATAAGTAAAAGAAAAATATGTATTAGGAACCACCTAAGAGGTATTATTAGAGATGCAGCAGGAATTCTAACAAACAATTCCTATGAGGAATTCTGTGAGACTTAATTCGAAAACAGACAAAATAGACATATTTCAAGAAAAATCTAATTTAACAAAACTGGATTGGGAAGGTTAAAGGTTAAACTCAACACTGCTCTGTGACAAAAACTGAACAAGTATTTAAACATTCTCACTGAAAGAAAAAAATAGGTACAGGTATATTCATAGGCAAGTTTTAATGAAAGTCTGGACTGATAACTCTCAGATATATATACTCATTCAGAGAATAAAATGAGAGAACACTGTCAATTATTTTTGTTAGTATAATCTTTTTTAAGAAACTAATTTTTGAGGTATAATCGACATGTATAAATCTATACATATATAATATACACAACTTTATGAGTTTTGAGATAAAAACACACACATGAAACTATCACCACAACCTATACCATGAAAATGTCCACCAAAAGTTTCCTCTTGTCCTCCTTATTATTATTTGTATTGTTTTGTAAAGCACTTAACATAAGGTCTACCGTCTTAGACAATTTTTAAGCATATAATGTTGTTAACTATAGGTCCTATGCTGTATAGTAGATAGTACATAAGTAGAATAAGTGAATTTCTAGGACTTATTCATTTTGTATAACTGTAGCTCTCTACCATTAACTAATATCTCTCCATTTTCTCATTTTACTAGCCCCTGCCAAACACCATTCTAATCTCTGCTTCAATGAGTTTGACAATTTTAGATTCCTCATATAAGTGGTGTTATATAGTATTTTCCTTCTTTGTCTCACTCATTTCACTTGGCTTAATGACCTCCACATTCTTCCATGTTATTTCAAATGTCAGGATTTCCTTCTTGTTTAGGGCTTAATAATATTACATTGTATGTATATATATATGTAACACTTACATGCATTCTCTTTATCCATTCACCCATTGGTGGATATTTAGATTGGTTCCATATCTGGGATACTGAGAACAATGTTGCAATGAACATGAGAGTGCAAATATCTCTTTAAAATATTGATTTCAATTACTTTGGATATCTACACAGAAGTGGGATTGTCAGGTCATGTAGTCATTCTCTTTTTTATTTTTTAGGAACTTTTGTAAGGTTTTCCATAGTGTCCGGATGAATTTATATTTTTACAAACAATGTACAATGTTTTCTTCATCTGAATCCTAGTTAACACTTGTTAAACTTTTTGTTTTATAATAATCATCCTAACAAGTCTGAGATGATATCTCATTGTGCATTTGAGTTGCAATCAGTAATAAAAGAGGAAACATGAGCTGCCTGGGTGGCTCAGTTGGTCAAGTGCCTGACTTTGGATGAGGTCATAATTTCATGGTTCATGGGTTCAAACCCTACCTTGGACTCTGGGCTGACACCATAGAGACTGCTGGGGATTCTCTCTTTCCCTCCTTCTCTCTGCCCTTCCCTCACCTGCAATCTCCCTCTATCTCAAAAATAAATAAACATTTTTAAAAAGGAGATATTATAACTAATACCATGAAAATTTAAAAAAAAAAACAAGGTCACGGGGCGCCTATGTGGCTCAGTTGGTTGAGCGTCCAATTTCGGCTCAGGTCATGATCTCACGGTTCATGGATTCAAGCCCTGCATCAGGTTCTGTGCTGACAGCTCAGAGCCTGGAGCCTGTTTCGGATTCTGTGTCTCCCTCTCTCTCTGCCTCCCCCCCCCACCAAACTTGTGTTCTGTCGCACTCTGTCTCAAAAATAAATAAACTATTAAAAAATGTTTTTAAAAACCCAATGTCATAAGGGGCTATTTGAGTTATTATACACCAATAAATTGAATAAACTGGAGAAAAAGGATAAATTCCTAGAAATATACAACCAAGAATGACTCAAGAAGAAATAAAAGTATGAGAAGACCAAAAACAAACAAGGAGACTGAATTGCTAATAAAAAAGCTCCCAACAAAGAACACCAAAGATCAGATGGTTTCACAGGTGAATGCTACAAAATTTTGTTTGTTTGTTTGTTTGTTTGTTTGTTTGTTTTGAAAAGAGAGAGAACAAGCAGGGGAGGAGAAGAAAGAGAGGGAGAGAGAGAATCCCAAGCAGGTTCCATGTTGTCAGCACAGAACCTGTAATGAGGCTCAATCTCATGAACCATGAGATCATGACCTAAGCCAAAATCAAAAGTCAGATACTTAATTAACTGAGCCACCCTGGTGTCCAATATTCATTCTTTAAATGTTTGGTAGAAGGGCTGTGCTGAAAGTGCAGAGCTTGCTTGAGATTCTCTTTCTCACCTCTCTCTCTTTGCTCCTCCCTCTCTCAAAAAATTAATATTAATGTCTCAAAATTTTTTTTAAAAATAGATGAAGAGGTCAACATTACCCTCATGCCAAAGGCAGACAAAAATATCATAAGAAAAGAAAACCGCATGTCTATTATATATCCCTGATGAACATGGATGCAAAAATCCTCAATAAAACTTTAGCAAACTGAACACAATAGCATATTAATAATATTATACAGTATGATGAAGTATAATCTTGATAAAACCAGTCCTGAATAAGAAGAGGAAGGAAGATGGGGCTCCTGGGTGCTTAGTCAGTTAAGTGTCTGACTCCTGGTTTCAGCTCAAGTCATGATCTTAGGTACCTGCGTTCCTACCTGCATTGAGCTCTGCACTGACAGCATGGAGCCTGCTTTGGATTCTCTTCCCCTCTCTCTCTTCCCCTCATGCTTTCTCACTCTCTTTCTTCCTCAAAACAAATAAATACAAATTTAAAACAGATTAGATCATATACTGGGTCACAAACCACCCTCAAGAAGTACAAAAAGATTGTCATATTTTTAGACCACAACACTATGGAACTCAAAATCAACCACAAGAAAAAATTTGGAAAGACAATGAATACTTGAGAATTAAAGAACATCCTACTAAAGACTGAATGGATTAACCAAGAAATTACAGAGGAAATTAAAAAGTACATGGAAGCCAATAAAAATGAAAACCCAACAGTCCAAAACTTCTAGGATTCAGCAGAGGTGGCCATAAGAGGGAAGTAGATAAGCAACCTAGATCTTCCTAAAGAAGGAAGAAAGATCTCAAATACACAACCTAACTTTATACCTTAAAGAGCTGGAGGAAGAACAGCAAATAAAGCCCCAAACCACCAGAAGAAAGGAGGTACTAGAGATTAGAGCAGAAATCAGTGATATCAAAATTAAAAAAAAAAAAAGGTAAAACAGATCAATGAAACCAGGAGCTGGTTCTTTGAAAGAACTAATAAGATTGATAAACCACTAGCCAGTTTGATCAAAAAGAAAAAGGAAAGAACTCAAATAAATAAAATCACAAATGAAAGAGGATAGATCACAACCAGCACTACAGAAATTCAAACAATAACAAGAAAATATTATGAGCAATTATATGCCAACAAATTGAACAATCTGGAAGAAATAAAAAATTCCTAGAAACATATAAATTCCAAAACTGAACAGGAGGAAATAGAAAATTTGACCTATAACCAGTAAAGAAATTGAATCAATAATCAAAAATTTCCCCACAACCAAGAGTCTAGGGTCAGATGGCTTTCCAGGGGGATTCTACCAAACATTTAAATAAGTTAACACCTATTCTTTTGAAGCTGTTCCAAAAAATAGAAATGGAAGGAAAACTTCCAAACTCATTCTATGAGTCATTATCTTGATTCTAAAACCAAAGACCCCACTAAAAAGGAGAACTACAGACCAATTTCTCTGATGAACATGGATATAAAAATTGTTAACAAGATATTAGTCACCCAGATCCAATAATATATTAAAAGACTTATTCACCATGACCAAGTGGGATTTATTCCTGGGATGCAGAGCTGGTTCAATGTCCACAAATCAATCGATGTGATATAGCACATTAATAAAAGAAAGGAATAGAACCACATGATTCTCTCAATAGATACAGAGAAATCATTTGACAAAATACAGCATCCTTTCTTGATAAACCCTCAATAAAGTAGGGATAGAAGGATCATACCTCAAGATCATAAAGACCATATATGAAAAACACACCACTAATATCCTCAATGGGGAAAATTTGAGAGCCCTAAGGTCAGGAACACAACAGGAATGTCCACTCTCACCACTGTTATTCAACATATTATTGGAAGTCCTAGCCTCAGCAACACAAAGAAATAAAAGGCATACAAACTGCCAAGGAGGAAGTCAAACTTTCACTCTTCACAGATGGCATGATGCTCTATGTGCAAAACCCAAAAGACTCCACCAAAAAACTGGAAAACTGATCCATGAATTCAGCAAAGTTGCAGGATATAAACTCAATGCACAGAAATCGGATCCATTTCTATACACCAATAATGAAGTTGCAGAAAGAGAAAATCAAGGAATAGATCTCATTTACAATTGCAACAAAACCCATAAAGTACTTAAGAATAAACCTAATGAAAGATNCCCTCTCTCTCTGACCCTCCCCTGCTCACGCTGTCTCTCTCTCTCTCTCCTAGAAATAAATAAAACATTAAAAAAAAAAAACGGAGAAATACTCCATGCTCTTGGATTAGAAGAACAAATATTGTTGAAATGTTGATTCTACCCAAAGCAATCTGCACATTCAGTACAATCCCTATCAAAATAACACCAGCATTCTTCACAGAACTAGACCAAATAATCCTAAAATTTGTTTGGAACCGGAAAAGACCCCAAATAGCCAAAGCAGTCCTGAAAAAGAAAACCAAAGCTGGACACATCATAATCCCAGACTTCAAGCTGTATTACAGAGCTATAATCATCAAAGCAGTTTGGAACTGTACACAAAAACAGACACTTACACTTAGACCAAAGGAATAGAATAGAGAACCCGTAAGTGGACCCACAAACACATGGCCAACTAATCTTTGACAAAGAAGGAAAGAATATCCAGTGGAATGAAGACAGTCTCTTCAGCAAATGGTGCTGGGAAAACTAGACAGTGACATGCAGAAAAATGAACCTGGACCACTTTCTTATACCATACACAAAAATAAATTCAAAATGGATGAAAGACCTAAACGTAAAATGAGAAGCCATCAAAATCCTAGAAGAGAGAGCAGACAAAAACCTCTTTGACCTCAGCCACAGAAACTTCTTACTCAACATGTCTCCAGAGACAAGGGAAATGAAAGCAAAAATAAACTACTGGGACCTCATAAAAAACAAAATCAAAAAAACAAACAAATGAACAAACAAACTTCGGCAGGCTTCTAAGGCTCATGATGCTTTCTGACTCGTTGAAATGTGAAAATTCATGTGCTTTAGAATTAACAAACCATGATAACTGTGGAAATACTAAAAGCATTCTCTTAGAAATTAGGACTGCAATAGGAGGCTCACAACCACTTCTCTTATTTATCCTAGTGAACGTCTGGTAGTGGATTGGATAGTGTCTCTTCAAAATTCATTTCTACTTTGGAACCTCAGAATGTGATCTTATTTGGCAATAGGGCCTTTGTAAATGTAATTAGTTAAATACCTTGAGAAGAAATCATTCTGGGTTTAGAGTGTTCTCCATATCCATTGTCTGGTGTCCTTATAAAAAGAAGAGAAAACACAGAAAGACAGACAGAGAAAGCCAAGAGAAGACAGGAGTAAAGGGGAGAATTAAGTTGTCACAGCCAAGGAATGCTGAGGCCACGAGATGCTGGAAGGGACAAGGAAGCCTTCCTCCTTGTTAGAGGGGTTTTCAGAGGGAGCACGACCCTACTAACAGCAATTCTGGTCTCCAGTTGGTGGTAAAATAAATTCCTGTTGCTTTAAGTCACTCAGAATGTGGTAATTTATTACAGCACTTGTATAAGAAAGTAATACAATCATTTAATATACTTGCAATAAGACAAGAAAATAAATAATAAAAGGATTGCAAAGAAACAGATTTACTACTCACAAATCATGACTATATAAAAAACCAAAACATCATGGAAAAATTAGTTTATTTAAAGAGTGAGTTTGGCAGCCTGTTGGATATAAATTAATTTACTAAAGTCAATTGCTTACTTATAAAATAGCCACAAAATGTTAGCACATTTTCTAACATATTTTTAAAGAGATCATTTGGAATAGCAATGCATTTATAAACCACCAAGAAATAAATATAAAATATATACAAGAATTTTTTTAGAGAAAATTATAAAACTTTATTTAAAGTTTAAATAACTAATAAAATAAACCATGCTCATAGATAAGAAGACACGTTATTGGAAAGATAAAAACTCTCTTTAAATTGACAAGTAAATTAAGTTAAATTATTTGTGAACCCTGACATAACTACTTCTACAATTTATACCGAGGAACAAAGGGCAAGAATAGCCATGGTACTCCTGAAAATGAAGGTTGGCTCAGAGGAGAACAGGCTCATCTTAGCTCATATTAAGACTCAATATGAAACCGTAGTAATTAAGAGAGTGTAGAATCGACACAGGGAGAGCCAAATAGGCCAGCAGAAGAGAATTTAAAAATTCAGAAATTAATCAATGCATATATACAAACGGAAAATGCACAAAACTGTGACCCAACATTTAGAAAGATAAATAGCAATCTGGAACTGCCACAGCATCCAAATGCATGATTTCCTAAGTCTAAGTCCATAATAGACTGAAAATTAAAACAAAACAAACAAAAAGTGATCCTTCACTATTTTCTTAAGTATTGGCTTAGACAACAAAATTGCAATTTAAAAGTATTCAGTAGTCCTGAATAATGAGTCAAAATGATTCTTCCTAGATACACCAAGATAGACTAAATTTTGCAAATCAAAATGAGCAAAGCTGGACGACAACCAAATCAGTTTTGAATAAGTGGGTCAATTTGGAGAAAAATACCAGAGGTCAGAGTGGACTGCAAGCAAACCTAAACCTGATGTTCATTGTGTGCCTTCATGATCTACCCACACTGTGAAACATGAACATGGAGTCACTGACACTCCTGAGACCCCACTGTGGTAAAGCGAGTTACCATGCTATAACAGTTCCCCAGATATGCACCATATGTTGGACAGCTCCAGGGAAATCAGTGAATATTTATAGATTCACAGAGTAGTGAAGCTGGAAGGGATTCCAAAAGCCATGAAACATTATCCTGTCATTTTTACAGTAGAGAAACAAATACTGTGAGATTGAAAAACTAACTTCAAGATCCCCAGTGGCCTGGTGAGACTTGGTGAAACTAAGACTTCTGTTTCCTGAGATATAATAGGCCTTACCTTGCAGCAAAAAGAAAGTATTCCATGGACAAAGTAGACAGCCCTATTTACTCAGCATGAAACAAATGGCCAATTGCCATAAATAACAGAGAGCCATACTTTGCAGAACCATCAAGTTTCAAGGAATTATCCCGCCAAGTAGAGAAAATATCATCAATCCCAATCCATACACAGACTTCTCATCTTCAAGTTCAATGTGGTTGTTTGGGTCAAGTTTTTTGGAGATAATGGACAAGGTTACAGTATCTCTACCCATGACCATCATATTCAGATTGTCTTATAAGAGTTTACACCATGAATTGTAAAGGCTTATGCATTCATGGACTCAGGTAATTCCTTTGATCAATTAGGAGACCTTCCTTATTGCTTTCCTGTGGTGGCAGTCAGAAAATAGATCACTGATTGCTGCTGGTGGCTATATGTACCAGTTTTAAAAGTCCCTAAGAAAATGGAACTTCTCTTTTCCAGTCATTCCAACAAAACTCTTAGAAACCAATCTCACCAAACCAGTTTGAATTGTGTGATACCCCTGATCCAAGCATAGAAACCAGTGGAGTCAATACACTGATTGACTCTCACATACCTGTCCCTGGACCAGAGCAAGACTGGCCCTCCTCATGGAATTAGGGTAGGAAAGGACCTCACACAAAGGCAAAGAGAGGTGTTCTTATGAGAAGGAGATGTAAATGCCAGGCAGGCAAAATTTCAGAGGTCCATAGAGAAAGCAATGAAAGATACTGCAGGTTAAAAAGAAACATGCATAGGTACTTTTAAGGAATATTATAAGTTGGTGGGTTAATATATTAATAATAATAATAATAATGAACATTACCACCTCACCATTGTGATTACTTTTGTCTCCTTAGTTTCTTGTATGATGTCCTGTGATATGCATGTACATTTCTATCATGTCAACCCCATAGTGAATGCACAATTTTGAAAGCTATTGTTCTCATTTAACATAATACAGATTTGTATACCCTCATCTTAAACATATTCACCAACAACTTCTTGATTCAAAGGTGAGATTCAGTCCATATACTGAACAACTCTTAAAAGAAAACTTCCCAGGGAAAGCTCCCTTGGGGACAAGGGAGAGACTAACTGAGCGAGACCTTGAAAGACAGATATTACTTGGCCATATGGAAATATCCGCGAAGGGCATGAACAAAGCCAGAAATACGGGTCCAAGGCATCAGTTGGGAGAAGTTAGGGCTGAGGTGGCAAAGGATTTGGGGTAGACTGCATGAGTACTATGCTAAGAAGCCTGAAGGTCACATGACAGTCCCTAAGACAGGTCACTGAAGAAAAGTAATGCGAGTTTCACTTTCCGAGGACTTATGTGCTGGGGTCCTTCCAACAGGCAGCTAACAGCCCATGAGCAAGAACATCAGGACAATGATTTCCTGTCAATGTGTTAAGACAGAAACCAAGCAGGTGCTTAATCAGCTGCTAATGGCAAGGTTTACTCTCACTTAGTACCAATAGGAAAAAAAGTTAGATTTTCTTTCTTTCCCCCTTATTATTGTCTTGTCTATCTATAAAACATAATAAAGCTAAATGAAAATAATTCCAGGAATTTACAGTCTCTAAAAGATGCATTCTTTTTTCTCCAAACCACAAACATTCCAGAAGGCACACGTGTCAAAGGAGAAACTGAGGTTCATGGTACACTCTCTTTCCTTCACCAGAAGAAATTTAAAAGAATAAATGCCAGATCCTATGACAAGTCTACCCTTCCAGGGGGCTGGCTTGGCCACTTGCCATCTAGGACACTTCACTTCTCCACTTGGAGACCACAGAAGACTCTGGGGAAAGACCTGAATTAGAGTCCCAGTTTCACCACCTACCAGCTGTGTGAGTTTAAGCAAATGACTAAATGTCTCTGTGCCAAATTTCCTCAGCCATAAAGTAAGGATAGAAATAGCACAATATGTGCCTGCCAGACTTTTATGGAGGGGGTAGTAATACATAAATAATTCATGTTAAAAACAGAACAGTGCTGGGGCGCCTGGGTGGTTCAGTCGGTTAACCATCTGACTTCATCTCAGGTCATGATCTCATAGTATGTGGGTTCCAGCTCTGCACTGGGCTCTGTGCTCTCCCTGCCCCTCCTCAACCTGCTCTCTCTCTCTCACACACACACAAATAAATAAACATTTAAAAAATAACCAATAGGGACACATAGGTGGCTCAGTCGGTTAAGTGTCCGACTTCAGCTCAGGTCATGATCTCGCGGTTCATGGGTTCAAGCACCGTGGAGGGCTCTGTGCTGACAGCTAGCTCAGAGCCTGGAGCTGCTTCAGATTCTGTGTCTCCCTCCCTCTCTGACCCTGCCCTGCTCACGCTGTCTCTCTCTTTCAGAAATGAATAAAAAAACATTTAAAATTTTTTAAAAATAAAACAATAAAACAAAAACAGAACAATGCCTGGCTTGTAGGAAGCTCTTTCCTGCTGGAGACAGAGACAGAGAGAGATAGAGCATGAGAGGCGCCCCTTTCCTGATGTATTTTATAATATGGAAACACCAAATTAGTTAACCAGGCTGAAAACTCAAAAGAGAGAAAACTTTACAATGCTCTGTGACTTGCTATGTGCCATTCCACACCCCCTCTTTGTGCACACCTCCCATACAGCAACTATCATATTTTAACGTCATTTTCTTCATGTTTCTTTGACTTTTCAAATCCATTATGAGAAGCCACAAGAAGCGTCTTTGTTCTTTGCAATCCAAGTACCTAGGACTATAGTAGATCAGCATGAAGATTTAATACATGTTTGTTAAACACTCATTTATAATGGCAAAAAAAATTCAGCAATACATTTCTTTTTTTTTAATGTTTTATTTATTTTCTTAGAGAGAGGAGAGAGAGAGAGAGAGAGAGCATGAGCAGGGGAGGGTCAGAGTGAGAAGGAGATACAGAATCTGAAGAAGCCTCCAGGCTCTGAGCTAGCTGTCAGCACAGAGCCCGACACAGGGCTCGAACCAACCAACCATGAGATCGTGAACTGAGCCAAAGCCAGACGCTTAACTGACTGAGCCTCCCAGGTGCCCCTAAGCAATACATTTCTACTACCATGCAAACTAAGGGTATTATAAAATAAATGTTAGTTTATCTTCTTTAAACCTACCAGTCTTCTTCCTTAAAAAAAAGTTCCATGATTTGTCTAAAAAAACAAAACAAACAAACAAACAAAAAAACGCAGGATCAATGTTAATAGATTCCCTTGACAGTGTTTGATATTCTCTGCAGCATTCCAAAAAAAGAAAAACTAAATAAAATAAAAAGAAAGTTTCACTCCTAAATACCTTTCGGCAAATGAATTCACATATGCAACCACATCTATCCTTGCAACATTTTGTTCCTGCTCAAAGGCAGTGTTGGGTCAGAGATAGAGTAAAGCAGACATCTAATTCACCTGCATCCTTTGTGGCCACTTCCCTGGCCCTATATAGGTATACATACCCTGGATTGTCTTATTACTGTCACATTTGAAAGTTTTTTTCAAAATACATTTGCACTCTGTGGTTATAAAAGGAATTCTGCTTATTGGAAAAATTTCAGAAAATAAAAATAAGGAGCAAACATTTCAGCTATGTATAATCTCTAAACATAGGAGAACTCTTGCTAACTGTTTGCAGTTTTCTTCCTTCTTATCATTTTAATATACATTTGGCCTTGAACAATGCAGGGGGCTAGGGATATCTGCCTCTTGGAGAGTCAAAAATCTGCATGTAAGTTTTGACTCCCCAGAACTTAACTACTAGTAGCCTGCTGTTGACCAGAAGTATTTTTTTTAATGTTTATTTAATTATTTTGAAAGAGAGAGAGCATGAGTGAGGGGAGGAGCAGAGAGAGAGGGAGACAGAGGATCTCAAGCAGGCTCTGCATTGTCATTGCAGAGCCAGATGATGGTCCTGAACTCACGAACTGTGAGGTGATGACCTGAGCCAAAACCAAGAGTTCGATACTTAGCTGACTAAGCCACCCAGTCGCCCCTTGACCAGAAGAAATCTTACTAATAACACAGCTGATTAACATATAGTTTATATGTATTATATGCTATTCTTACAATAAAGTAAACTAGATAAAAGAAAACCCTAAGAAAGAGATAATACATTCAGAGTACTGCACTGTAAAAACATATGTGTTCACACAAACACAGTTCAAAGCCATGTTGTTGAAGGGTCAACTGTACATATAATGGTATAGTGATGGTATAGTGCTTGTTTTAGCTTGAGGTTATTTTATTTTTTTTCAATCTTATTTTTCTTTATGTGTATTAGGTAAGGTTTTTTTTTTCTTTTCTTTTTAAACTTTTCATGTTTCTTCATTTTTGAGAGAGAGTGTGTGTGAGCAAGGGCAGGGGCACAGAGAAGGAGACACAGAATCTGAAGTGGCCCCAGGCTCTGAGGTGTCAGCACAGAGCTCGATGTGGGGCTCAAACCCATGAACCATGAGATCATGACCTGAGCCAAAGTTGGATGCTTAACCAACCAAGCCACCTAGACATCCTTGTTGTTGTTTTTCATGTTTGGGAATAAGGTCTTTTTTTTTTTTTTTTTTTTTCAAACTTTGGGTTGATATGTCATGGAGCTCATGGTCTTCTAAGGGATTTTAACTGATTTATCCCCAGGTTTGAATCCAGGTAACAATCTTGAGAGCTACTGGATGAGGTAAACTCAATGCTGCTGGAAAAAGGTCATTTCCCTTAGTGGTTTGACTATACTAATGATTCCAACAGGGAGTGGCTATAACGCAGCTACAATCCCCTTACACACTCACTTCTGTTAGTGGTAAACACTACTGATTTGGGATTTGGAAACAATCTATGGCTGTGACTTTTTTTAAAAGCAAGAGTAAGTAGAAAGTGAGATTGCTTTCCCTCTTGGGAGTATCAGGCAGCTGATAATTATGTGTGTTTCAGCCATTTGGGCAAAATACATGCTTTTGATGAAACCAGTCTTGTCAATTCTATAAAATAAGTAGTGCCACAAATTCTTAAAGGACAAATGCCCTTCAGACCTAAGTAGATCTCCTCTGCAGGGACATGAATGCTGCTGTTGGCTCAACCTGAGTCGGTGCTATGATATTAAAAATGAATTATTTTCACTTCAGATTGTTTACTTGTCTATTAGCAGAGAGGTTTTAGCCTTCTCCAGGGAATGTTTTCATTGACACAAATTCAAGCCCTCCAAACTTCTCAGCAAGCCGTGAGTATAAATGAAGCAGAGGTGAGCATTGTTGCTGATGGTGAATAATTAAATGGCCTCCATTGCAGCTGGATGCAAAAAAATTCTATTAAACGGAGGAAGGAGTGGCAGGTAGGCAAAGCTAAGTAGGCAAAGTCATGGAATGACTATTCCTATATGCAGAGCATCTACCGTTGAAGCCTCAGAATAATCCCCAGAAGTATATACCAGGGTGGAGCTTGGCCATTAAGGTATAGGATAGAAAGAGAAAGACGGGAGCAAAAAAGAAGGATATTAGCATTTACTCTATGCCTTCACACAAGGCACTGTGCTAAGATTTATATGGGCAAAATTAGCTCTGTGCCCTTTAAATGTTATAGAGGGAAGCAATAGAAAATAGCACCTTATTGCTTGACTTAGAGGTCAAAAGGAACTGGATTTGACACAACCTCTAGCTACCTGTGAGGCCTTGGACAATGACCTACATAATGTATATTGCACTTTCTTCATCTATACAACAGGCATTCTATTAATACTTACCTCTCACCGAGCTTTTATGAAGATTACTGAGATGTGCCAGGAAAAGCCCTTAGCACAGTGCTTAAGATTCTTAGGAGACATTTCTGAACTGCACTTATTATGACTATCCCTACCGCAGAGAGGAAGACCTACCATAGATTACCAGACTTGATCTGAACATACCCCATGTCTTTGATCTTCTGTGCTCATAAAAGTTAAACTTTTTTATTTAAACCAAATCATATGCCACCTTGTAGCCTACTTCTCCAAAGTCTTACTTATAGGTATTGTTTTGAGGCTGTGCCCTTCCAATCTTGTTCTCACTTGTTTTATACCATTATAGAAGGTTTTGCATTCAGAGGAAGACTTTACCTTTGGAATGTAGCACACTGTTCCAAGCTGCCACAATCTTTTGGTCTTCAGCTTTTGTCAATCAAACACTGACCGTGCCTTCCAGCTCTAAGTCCTCTGCAATATTGATTAGTATGCCTTTCACATCCTCATGGCTCATGAAAATGTTGGGCAGATGGAGCTCCACAGGGCATCTCTGGAGACCAACTTTCCTCTGATGCAACACCTAGTCTTACCACCCTATTTTACAAATGAGTAACAGGTCTAGAGGGTTTAGATGTCTATATCACACTGCACAGTTAGTGAGTGAGCTGGCACCCTTTCATTCAGATGATTATTAAAGAAATAGACTATTTTTTAAGTGAAGGAATAAAAATACCAGTAAACATTTCTCTTCTCTCTTGTAAATAACTCTTAATAGAGAAAGGCACCAGGGATTCAGTGTTTGAGAAGGCATTATACTACATTCTGGGACAGACCCAAAGATATAGAAGTGATGGGATGCTTGCCCTCAAAGAGGCTATTCCTCAGTCTGAGGAAGTGGTATTTCTTTGTGTTTTAATGGTTCTTAACAAGTCAAAGCAATATATCTTTAATAGTTAAAGAGTGCCAGGAGCTGCAAGAGGAGGAGAATGCCTTACAATGCCCTGCTGTCCAATGGTCTCTTCCCAGTATGAAGGACTACTGGGTGGTCTCTTCCCAGTATGAAGGGCTACTGGCTTGATCAGCAGGTACTTGTAAACTGTGTGTGAAGCCCAGCTCTTCTCTGACCCTTTGTAAACAGTTTTATGTCAGATGATCTATGCAAGAAAGATATTTTAATTGTGGATAAAGTACACAGACATATCCATTGTAGACATTTGTATTTTATTTGTAATGTGTAGAGCTACACTTAAACTTTTCATCCTCAGCCTGCAGAAAAGGCACCTGGGGAAAAGATGGCAAAATTTATAAGAGTGGCATCTGATGGAGTGTGGGGCAAACTGAGGGCAAAGTACAGGCTTACAACACCCACGCCCCAGGTAGGATATGTGTAATATTCCTCAGACATTCCTGACTGCCCAAGAACAGGAGAAAGGAAAGAAAACAAATGGTTGACTGATAGAGATTATGGTCATGCAGGACAGGAGTCTCCTTCAGTTTATGGATAAGTTAGTAAACTGCAAGAGAAAGGCAATCTTATCCATAGCCTAATCTCCAGAAACCTATAGGCTCCATTTCCTGGAACCCTAACATCACCCCATCAAAGTTTGCCATGGTGATGTGGGAAACAAAGGCAAATGAAAAATTAAATTCCCTTACTGCCTACATTCCAGTGACAAGTTCTTGAAACAGGCAGAGTGACCTTCCTCTGAGGCGGGGGGGGCAAAAGGGAATCTTGGCTTAACATTATCCTGACCCCCTTAGGATCCTGTGAGTCTCCTTCAACCCGTAAAAATTCCTTTTCAAACCTCCTTTACCTTTAACTCCCAAGTATATGTTTGTAATTATACTCCAAGCATATGGCCCCTGATATACATCTGCAGGGTCTCATGACTAAGGTTTCACTACATAGTAATAAGTGACATTTTCCTAAGAGCAGCTAGCCCCTCAAGGTTCTGGAAACCTTGCCTCCAAAATTCCTTTGAGACTTATGCTGTTCCTAACCTTCTCCCAACCTGAAGGTATATAATCCATCACTCTTCACAACCACAGTGCAGCTCTTTCTGCCCACGAGTCCTGTCTCAGTGCTTTAATAAAATCACCTTTTTGGCACTAAAGACATCTCCAAGAGTTCTTTCCTGGCTATCAGCTCCAACTTCCCACCATCATCCCAAAACCCCATCAGTATCTGTTTGGGGAGCATGGTATTCTTTTACCCAAGTGTATACGGTGGGCACCTATGGGAGACATGTATTCTCAGGGCTTCACATAATGCATAGCTCTCCTCCTCAAAAATTAAATTTTATTACATAACTTAATCATCATCATTATAATCACACTTGAATAAAATAGGAAAGGATTACATTTATTTTCCCAGACTCTACATCTGAAATGATCATATCATTTTTTCTAATGCCATTTTTGTTTTGTTATTTTGTCTTAGCATTATCTGTCATAATTATGCAGTTAAGTTTGCTCCTCTAGCAATATCATGGCATATCATTACTGTTTTTATCAAATTCAACATCCATACTGGGTTACTAATTCTATGGATGTATTTTCTAGTGCTCAGATTAATAATACTGATGTGGGAAACAAAGGCAACTTAAGGGCAAAGCACAGGCTAACAATTCCCCTTCCCCCAGTGGGAGCTATGTCTGACATTCCTCAGGCTCTCCTGGCTGCCCAAGAACAAAGGAAAGGGAAAAACAAATGGTTAACTGATGGAGATCACAGTCATGCAGTAAATGAGTTTCCATCAGTTTGCGACTGTCTTAATGATTTACAAGAAAAAAAAAAAAGACGATCTCCAGAAACCCATAGACTCAATTTCTTGGGAGCCCTAACATCACCTCTCCTCATCATAGGATAGAAAATCTTGTATACTCAGTCACACCTCACAACCCCAGTGCTGCTCTTTCTGCCCACACATCCTGTCCCCATGCTTTAATAAAACCACCTTTTAACTGAAGACATCTCAAGAACTCTTTCTTGGCCTTCAGCTCCAAACCTCAACACTTCAAGCTACATAAATACCACAAGGATAACAAAGTTATTCCATATAATAAAGACCAGTGTATCTTAACAGTCACCACTGTTATAACCTAAGCAACACCATTTCAGAATATTCAGTGCACAGAAACCACAGTATGGGACACACAATTCCAACAAAGGAGAATGAATTTTTTCCATATAGATGACTCAAGTGGTATGACCACAAGATATTAATATTAACATGGTTTACACTTTCTGTGGGTTGATGGCCTTGACATTTTGGGATCACATTTTTAAAAATTTAGGGATAGATCTTATTCCAAACTTGGGGCATTGAGTCTTCTAAAATTTTTTGAATTAAGTTAATTTCAAATGTGTATCATTGATGTCTTCATAAAAAGCAACCTACCTGTAATGAGGATTTTGGTTGAAAAATATTACAAATCTTAGTACTACAGAGAAACATTAGATACTAGTATTCCTGGGAACTGTCGTGTGTGTGTGTGTGTGTCGTGTGTGTGTGTGTGTCGTGTGTGTGTGTGTGTGTGCGCACGCGCGCACACAGGCACGTGCCTGCTGACTTGTGTGTGTGTCGGGGGCACTATCCCCTCCAAAGTCCAAACTCTGGAGGCTGAAGATCTCTGCCATCCACCCATTAAAGACTCTAAATGACATGGTCCAAAGTTAATAGGCTCTTTTCTAGAGTCATCTTCCCAAGCTACTCTCTGCTCCAAATGGGTCAGTGTGATCTTGCTGCCTCCCAAACATTTCCAATTTGCTCATGACTTTGCATCTGGGATGCTCTTTCAACCGCTTGGAATGTCTCCCAACATACACTGCAAGATTAACTATCTCTGGTTCACACCAATCTTACCCACTCCAACCTCTTGTCACTGAAGTATGTTCTGTCTCATCAATATTTCAACCTTTCTAGCATAATGAATAAATTGCCCTAATGCATTTAAGTATCTGTATCTGGTTCTGGGCAGAGCAGGTCAATACAGGATCATGAGAGCCCATTGCTAAATTTTCTCATATACCATGAGCCAACTATACTGTGAAGCAGTGACGCAACATTAGTGATGTAGCTTGAAATATGCCTGGATGGGGATACTTTTACTACAGAACTTGGTAATCANAAAATAGTGCTAGTTGATAAATATATAACAACATGCCTTCGGTTACAGACAATAAGTTTAAGGACTGTGTAGTCTGACTGTCTATGTGTGAACCACTTATAGCTTTGTGATTGTATGCAAGTTATTAAATCTCTCTATGCTTCAGTATCTTTATCTGTCAAGTGGAGATAACAAATGAGTCAGCATTACAATGTAGAAGTGAAGACAAAAATCAAACATTCAGGCAATGTAGTAAGTAGGGACACCTGACAGACACTCCATTCATTCCATAAATGTCAATTGTTATTACTGTTATCATTATTATTGTTTAGTGGGGAGCAAGAGAGGAACAGATACTTAAAACTACAGTCAGTCTTCATTGAATATACTATAGTTAGTTTTTATTGATAAATATTAAAAAAGAAAATTTGGCAAACATCGATTCAATAAAATCCCAAGATATTTTTCAAGAGGAGAAGCTGGGTTTGCTATACCACAAGAAGATGGGAAACCATATTCAAAATGTAGATCTAGCTACCAGTACCAAAGTGCTCTTGCTGTGTGACATTTGGCAAGGTTACTTAGCTGTGAGACTCAGCTTTCTCATCTATAAAATGAGGATATAAATAAATATTCATAGCATTATTGAGAGTATTATGTACATTATACAGAAAAGGTGGCTGGCACTGGGGTGCTTGGGTAGTTCAGTTGGTTGAATGTCCAACTCTCGATTTTAGCTTAGGTCATGATCCCAGGGTCATGGAATTGAGCCAATTGTTAAGTCCCAGTCAAGCTCCATGCCAGGCTTTGCACTAAGCATGGAGCCTACTTAAGAATCTTTTTCTCCCTCTGCCCCTCTCTGCTTCTCTTTGTCTTTCTCTCTCTCTCTCTAAGGAAAAAAGGAAGGAAGGAAGGAAGGAAGGAAGGAAGGAAGGAAGGAAGGAAGGAAGGAAAGAAGGAAAGAAAGAAAGAAAAAAAAAGAAAAGGTGGCTAGTATAATGCCTGACTCATTGTGGGTGCCTGAACGTGGTTAATTTCTTTTCTTCCTTATGTCTCCTTCAGGAAAATAAGAAAGTCTATATATCTGGTAAGTTTTGTGAGCTTTTCATAAACCTCTGCCCTTTGTTACTTGTCCTTAGGTTCTGAATTCAACTAGATTTGTTTTTCAGGACCAAGAGGTAAATTTGAAAGAAATATGATCATTATCATTAATGACTAAGATGTCAGAGAGGAAGACAGATGTTCTCAATAACAAAAAATCCTAAAGTCCAGAGGCTGAGCTGGCTTGGAGGAAATGATGATGAATTTGGTTTCAGACACACTAAGTTTGATCCAGGAAACTGGAAATACAGGGAGGAATATAGGAGAAGAGCGAGGGTTGGAAATGTAGATTTCTGGGACATCATCAAAGAATGGTTAATACCAGGAGGGAGGAAGAAGTTGGGAGATGAAATGCCAATGGAGAACAGCAGAGGACAGACACTGTGGCTGTTAAAACACATGCACCTGCCTTAGAAAGGAGAGGTGCTAAAGCAAAACCCAAAGGCACATGTGTAGAACTAAGAGAACCCCTTCACGGGAAGAGTGACTACAGCCAAGGTCTGTTGTGTGCATGCCCACAGTTACACATCTGTGAATCTACTGATTTAAAATATCTCAGAATGGGTCTCCAACACCTAGAATTTTAAGACAGGAATTGGCAAGCTTTTTCTAGAAAGAATTAAATATTCTGTAAATATTTTAGGCTTTGCAGGCTATGTGATTTCTGTCACAACAACCTCAACCCTGTGTTTGCAGTTCAAAAGCGGCCATAAATAAAAATATTTAATGGATGGCTGTGGCTATCTTCCAATAAAACTTCATTTACAACAAAAGGCAGTGCTCTGGATTTGAACTGAGAGCTCTAATTTGCCAATCCCAGTTTTAAAAAGTTGAGAGCCACTAAAATAGAAAAATTCTATGAAGTCAGGAACTGTATCTGTTTAGCTTTCCATACTTCTCCAAGTGCCTAACATGGTACCAGATACAACCCAATATGTACTTAAAAAATGGGGGGTTACTGAGTGGAGAATTGTTCTGAAGCACATTTACCTTATAGTGTAAAGGACCAGTAAATGGCTTCCTTATGAAAAGCCAGGTACACATGCATTGCCGCTGCCACCAAAGCTTTGAGTTAAAAGCCAAGTAGACAGAATTACAGATTCAGGCAGCAGAGATTTATGGAGGGGCAGGGGGAGTTTTCTGGCAATCTTGCAGAAACACCAAGTAGGAAACTGCCCATTTCAAGATGTTTTATAAGGTCTCAAGGACCAAAACCTATGAAAATCCCAAAGATAAAGTCGCCACTTGCAGTCATTGTCTGCAAGTCCCTAATCCTAGAGCCACAGAATACTCCTGATTAAAAAAAAAAAAAAAAATCTTTGGAGCTGGCCTCTCCCCAGCCACTTACTGTGCTCAGAAGATGGCATTTCCATCACAGCTCAGCAAGGCACACAGAGGTATTAACCATTGGCAAGAGCCAAACTTTTTCACGAGATCTAATTTAATTAATAGACACAGCTCACACTATGTAGTAACCTAATAAAAAATGTAACGACAACATGCAATAGATTCTAGAGAGAATGTAATATTTCCATAGGTGAAAATGACCTTGGTCCATGATGGGACCCACTTTTCTCCCTCCTGAGGGAGAGAGGAGAGAGGAGGGTCTTTGGGTAACCTGACTTGTGGTAAACATGGGGGAGTTTTGCTCTAGCCTCTTAAGTTGAACAATTAATATTCCTACCTTTCTTTAGGTTCTGATCCATTGGAAAGACTTTTACTTTAGTGATTTATTTAACATCAGAATACTGAAGTTTCAGGTGTTTTGCAATTTGTAAGCCCCTAGTCTTCACTTTCAGGTTTATTGCTACTAAATTCTCAGCTTGAACACATTTCTTTTTAAGAGTAATGTGCATGTACTTTGCCAACCTTTCTTGGCTGGGAGTTAAGCTTTCTCCTGGATCTGAGAATTCACTATTCTATCATCCTTGCATCCAGTTCTCACTCACCTGGACAACATAAGAGGTCCCCACCTTTACGCCCCATGACAAGCTGAGATAAACAAAAGATGTTGTGAACTTGTGCCCTTAGTCTCTCTCCAGCTCACTTTCACTTGTCTGCTGAACTAAACCAGCTGGGCAACAGAGAGGCTCTGGACTCTATTAGTGATCAAAGGGCTGTGTCTTAGTCACCTTTATACCCCAGGCCCTGGAGCTCAAAATGCAGATTGAACCAGGGGTGCCTGGGTGGCTCAGTCAGCTAACCATCTGACTTTGGCTCAGGTCATGACCTTGGAGTTTGTGGATTTGAGCCCCGCACCAGGTTCTGTGCTGACAGCTCAGAGCCTGGAGCCTGTTTCAGATTCTGTATCTCCCTCTCTCTCCGCCCCTCCCTCTCTTGTGCTCTGTCTCTCTCTGTCTCAAAAATAAATAAACATTTAAAAATGCAGATTGAACCACATGGAGACAAGCAGCAGCCCTGGGCTCCTCTCTTCAGGGCCCAAACAACTGCCACTAAGTTCCAGTTTCATTAATACTGACAAGAAAAAATATCTCTAATCTAAATAAAAAAGAAAACAACCCACCTCTTAATATTCTCTGGAAAATTAAATTCCACATTAAAAGGCAAATGAAGTCCTGAATAACCTCTAAGATGAGGCCAAGTTTCTTTTACTTCTAACCTTACATTCTCTTCTCCATTCTCACAATTATTTTAGACCCTTGCCCCATACGACAATCTCACATGTAGTTTATTGAATGAAAAATGTTTGTTAGCTGGTTGGATGGATGGGTGGATGGACGGATGGACAGATGGACAAACAAAATGGGGAAAAGAAGGGAAAAATAAAGAGGTAGACCATTTTCTTACATTCTTTTTTCTTTGAGAGCCACCATGTACACTGGCATATTAAGAGTTTACCTAGATCCTGTAGCAAAGTTCTCTGTTAAACTAAAATTAACTCAGCACTTCTCTAACTTACTTGCTCATACAAATAAAACTTTTTGTTAATCTCTTGGAACTAGTGTTCATGGGTAATATTATAGAAATTGCTGTTTCCAGATGTTTTTCGATATTCATGGCAACTTTGTCTTCATCATTCTGTTGGAAAAGAGATCAGGATAGAGAAAGCATAAAGAAGTATGTAATAAAAACAAACAAAAACACTGTATTAAAAAAACATGCATTCATTATGCATACATCAACTCTATAGCCAGGTAGTAACAAAGAAGCAACAATTACTTCCCCAACCGCCTGCAAAGTGTAGATGCATGCAGTGTAGTTCTGAAGAAAATCAAGTCCCTATTCAGAAACTGCTTCTTCATAATTTCAGGGCCCACTTAGGAGTTCTGGGTTGTTTGTTAATCCTGGAAACACCTATATCTGGTTCTGACACTGCGCTCTTGTTTTGTCTTTCGAGCAAACAGTACTAATTGGGTTTTCAAATGCTAATCAATATACAACTTTATTTTTCCCAGACACTTCGAACCAAATACAGTGTGAAAATTGTAGACCAATTGCCTCTGTACAACTGGGGAGAAATCAATCTCATGCTTTTTCCACAACAAGCTGGTGTTTATATTCCTTGATTAGCCTTAGTCTCCTCTTTTTCAAAAGTCTACATTAGCTTCTGCATAACTACCTTGCTGTCCTCTGAAGTCAGGGACTTGGGTCTCACTGTTCTCAAAATACCTTCAACCTACTAAAGGGATGTCATATCTCCAATATAAATCGTTCTTACTCAAAAGCAAAACCAATGCACTTCATCCATAAGAAACCCATAAACAAGTTGAAAACCTGAAATTAGATTGAGATGTCAGGGAACTAGGCAGATAGTTCTAGAAATGTGTTCATATAGTTATCTGTGGAGCATAGGAATCAGCTAAAAAGGCCAGTACCTCAATGTACAATATTCAATGATTTATGTTAATGACATGGTGTCTTGTGCGGGTAAGTCAAAACAGCAACAATTCAGTGTGAATCATGTATGTGTGTTTTAGTCTGATGTTACAACTTTGAAGATACGATAGCTATCTCCAAATATTTGAAGTACAATTATGTGGGGTAGGATGTTTTGAATATCTTACTTTCCTTCTTATTAACCTGTGGGGAACATGAAAAATTTCCTTTGGAAATTACATAAGTTATTTTTTATTCTGATACTGACAGCTTTAACTTGAATTCATATTTTAGATTTCAATTACTTGCCCTCCCTGACTGCCTCTTTAGTCTAGGATCCTGAACAAAGAGCATACTTAGTTACTCCATTCCACAAGAATGGATAGATTTCTTTTTCTATCATATTCATGTCAGCATTTTGTTTTGTTTTCCTGTTAGTCTCACTTAAACAAATTAATTCAATACCAGTAATTCAGAAAGATCAACCATAAAACAAATTGCTTTACCAATGCCAAGTACAGAACTCTGCCTTCTACTTGAGCATGTATTTGAAACACATGCAAAATCACAAATATTCATTTTATGCAAATAAGCCTAAACTGATGTCTATTAAGATGTATGTTATTGCTCGAGGATGAAATCCAGTAACTATTGACAGTCATTAGATTGATCTGCTAATTTCAACTCAAGTTGAGGCCATGGAAATGCCATTAATGTTATCATCTTTCTTACTTCATTATATCAAAAATCATTAATAATAATAATTAAAAAATAAAGAAGCTCCAACAACTCACACAGTTTAAGACTCTCCAGAAGCTGCCCCCAACCAATCATTTCACTCCTAAATCCTGTAATTCTTTATAGCTTTACTTGGTGTTGTAAACACATTGTACCACGTTTGCTTCCAATAAATAAGTACTAAACATTTTCCCACTGGCTGGTCCTGCATTTCTTCCAGGGCAAGGTTGATCCACATTGACACTAATGTAAGCTCCATAAGAACAGAGATTTGTTGCTCTGGTTGTAACGCCTGTAACAATGGCCAGCACCCTGCAGATGCTTTATAAATATAATAGTTATGCAACAAATAATTGTCTGTAACCATCAGAACAGTCTATATGCCTAATATATAACAGGAAAGATCTATTTCTCTCAAAAAATATATTATATAATATATACACGTACTGAACCACAAGTCCATACATGGGTTAAAAGATAATGGGCACTAATAATAATAATAATAATAATAATGGGCATCAGAACTACACATTATAGACTCTAGTTGGTACCATTATCATGTTGTTAGATGTGGATTTGGGATGGACATGAAACAGTTATAGTAAATTACTGCCACCATACAGGATGACAACTAGTATGTCACATGTTTCCTGATCCTCATGCTTTTTCCTGGGAGTAGAGGAAGGTGGGAGGAAAGGGGGCAGGCATATTTGAAGCCCAGATCCAATCTCAACTTACTCTTCCCACCACAATAAACAGGCATATAACCATTCCCTTGGTAGGGTGTCTTACATAACTCACATGTTGTCTCAGAAATTGAATAAGAAGTTATTTCCAAAACATGTGCCTAGCTGTGGGTACTTCACACAGCACATAACTGGAGAAAAGCAAACTCTGTCTAACAATAAAATTGATCATTGCTTAAAATGAGCTTCAGGCAAGTCAATAAACAGATTAAGAAGGGAGGTTTACAATTCAAGAATGTGACATCTAAATGCACACAAAAGAGGGTCAGAATGGTGTTATGAAACAGTAGAAGAATAGCTGAGTGTCAACAATGAAAGACAAATAAATTTAAATCCAGTGAAGAAAGCTCTAACTAGTCAATGCCAAAGGTTTTCATCACTTCTTATTGAGGAGGAAATTATATATGTTTCATTTGTTGCATGGATAATTATCATAATGCATAATGAACCACACACAGTTGGCTTCATAGTATGGATTCAGCCATTTGCAACTAGTCCTTTTACTATACTCATCAAGTTCCACAGTTAACTTGGTAAACTTCTAATTTGATCATTATAACCCAGATCCTTGTGTCTGCACTGTGAAAATAAGTTGTATCCCTCACCCCAAATTCCTTAATATGCTAATGAAGAAAAAGTAAAGCCCCATTATAAGAAGCATGTACTGTTATGGAGAATGAATGTTTGGGCAGCAAAAACAGTTCTTGTAAGTGTCCAGGATAAAGGCTGCCCACTGAAAAGCAAGCATTTGATTCATTTCAGAACCAGCACAGAGGCTTGCAAACTGCAAATGCTCATTAGATATCAGGATTAACATATATTTACACATACAACTTGTATTCATACACAAAGGAAGAATACAACCCTGAGCAACTGCACCAGGGGAGAGGCCAATTAATATTGCCTACTACATGTCAACTCGCATACACAGAGCCAAATTGGCATAAATAATTAAAGGCATGTTAGAGTCTCAAGAATTAAATTTTAAAGTGTAGGTTGAAAGGCTATTAGGAGAAAATCAAGGACGGCCTTCTCTTCTCAAGTAGAATACGTAGTTTATCTTTCGGGCTCAGCTCTATCATTGAATTTTCATTATTGTGACCCCTGGTGGATGCAGGAAGACAGATACTAAGGATGCAGAACTCTATCACCTACTCAAAGGAAACATAGCTTAGTCACCTACTGTTTCACATCACACTGCTTTCTACCATTAGATCTGCATAGGACTATCATTGTCTTGGCAGGGTCCTCATGCCCTAAGATAGATCACACGGATCAATGGCTATTTCTAGATGTTCACCATTTTTTACATCATGAAAAAAAAAAACCTTCTTTTCCATTTTAAGTTCATTACTACTTGTATTAATATTCCAGGGGTTCCATAATAGAATATCACAAACTGAGTGGCTTAAATTTATTTTCTGACAGTTTTGGAGCCTGGACATCCAAGACCAAGGTTTCAGCAGGAGTAGGTTCTGGCGAGACCTTCTGTCCCTGGTTTGCACATGGCTGCCTTTGTGCTGTGTCCTCACATGGCCTTTTCTCTGTGTTCACCTACTCCTGGTACAAAGACAGGAGTCCTATTGGATTAGTACCCCACCATTATAAGCTCATTAATCTCAGTTACTTTTTTAAAGTATGGGAGTGGCTAGAACTTCAACACACAGATTTAGGGGACAAGGCTCAATCCATAATACATTTTGTACAAAACTATAACAGGAGATCATATAGAGGTATGGTTTCTATTATGCAATTTTTATTTAGTTCTGCTAAACGTTTTCAGAGATAATATTGAATATATTTAACAAAAAATGAAGCCTGGGCCTTGATCAATCAGAACAGATGATGGAGCAAGGATCTGGGGTCTTGGTAGTGCAGAAGCATGGTAGACAGGAAGAAGTGTTAGAGGAGGGCCATGGGACTTGTGCAAACAGTACAGAAATATTTCAGTACACTAAAAGCCAGTGTACTTCCTCAGATTCAGAGGGCTTGGTTATCGCTGTTCATTTTTAAAGGGATGACTTTTCTCTTTTTATGTTATCACATATATAATAACTTAACCTATAAAACAGTCAAATTATGATCATATAGATTGGAAGACAGTCTGACTTCCTATACTTTTTTGGTATTATATACATATTTTGCACTCTGCAGCTGCTGCTGCAGCACTTTTTTCTTTCCTTCTGCCACTTTCCTATCATGATTGGAAGGTAACAAAAAGGAGCAAGCTCTACGAATAACTCTGACCTAACAAATGAAGCAACAGAAACAATATGAGATCAAGCAGAGCATTCACCTTGTGTTAGAGGGTAACAACACTGTCTTTTAATTTTGAGACTGTCATCTGTGTTGTGGTGTACTTTGTATCTTGGGGGAGACACACCTTCATATCTCTTCATCTCTACTATATATTTATTAATACTTTTTATAATATCACATTTCTCTAAGTTGAGTGCTTTGTAAACCCAATGAGCAACTGTGTCTCATTATCGAGGTGACAACATCCTCCCACATCCTAACCAGTCTTGTTTGATTTCACCACTTTAATCTGAAGTCCTCATACTCTATCTTTTGAATGCCTCTTATGACCCCATGTGCCTTTGGCACTGGCCACTGAGATCCACGGGAAGGAACTGTTAATAAATGCTAAGCTGAGAGGCTAATCAGACTATGTATGAATTCTCGTTCTGCCATTTGCTGGCATTGTCCTCTGGGACACCACACCATGTAATAAATATTTCTAGTTTCTGAAGCCATGGCACTAAACAAGACAAACAAGGTTCTTGTCCCTGTGGAGTTGAAATTCTAGTGGTGTTTCTAATCTTAGACATATTACTAAGTCCCAATGAGCTTCAGATGTAAAATGAAGACTTGCAGATCTTCTCACCAAGATTATATAACTATTCTCCATAGATAGAGTCTATTTTTATACTTACAATTTTGTGTTTAGATCATTACCCTGATCTATTTGTTCCCAATTCACTTATACAGTGTGAGAAATGGACTGTAATTGTATTTAGTCAGTAAGGTCATGCCACACCAGAGAGGTATGGATTTGGGACTGGATATTGATGGTGTTTCAGGTGATCAATCAATAAAATTGTTCACAGTCCCTTTTTTCCCTTCTGAATATGGAACTGTATTCATGAGAGTCCAAGGAGGAAAACAAAACTGTACCAGGTAACTCAACGAGAAGACCAAAAATGAGGAGTTAGTTATTACAATGTTCAAAAGAGCAGAAAAAGACAAACATGGAAAGGGTTGGTGATCTAGACATGAGAATCTGGAGGAAGCTCCTAGTACCTCTAGGAGTGGATGGACAAAGGAAGGAGAGAGTGTTAGAGGAGCCCAGGGGATGGTGCCTCCAGGAGAAACACTGGAGCTTTCTGGAAGGCACCTACCCACAAAAGGGAGCAGGTAGGTGGTGGAAGCCAGAACCAAGGTATGTCTCTGGCAACCACTGCTGGAATGCTACCATAAGCAGTGAGAGAAAGGAAAAAATATCCTTCTTTCCTCTCTCTTCCTGTCTTCCAGCACCTTGCTAGTGCCTACCGTTTCTGAGTCAGCCATCAAGTTAGAAATGTAGTTTGAAAGGTCAGTCCTCCTATAATAAAGAGAGGAGAATCAGCAAGGGAAGGACCTGGAGGGGTGGGGGAAGGGACAAAAAACAAAACAAATGAAACAAACAAAAAAAAAACAAACAAAAACAAGCAAATGACCAGAACAAGAACCAATGAAAATTAAGTCAAAGGAGACTGACAGATGAAAATCAGATTATTGAATTTATTGCTGAGAAAGCTCTTTGGAGAATATGACTTTAGTCTGTGGGCAAACCTGTTCCCTATGATTGCCCTGAATTAGATAGATTTACCTACCCTGTACCGAACTGAGCTGGACAGCCACAGGCCACCTTAGAGGTGGGCAGCTTATTTTGTTGATGAAGTATACATTAGTCAGAAAGATATGGTTCATATAGTTATTTTCTAAAGCATGGAAATTAATTCACTATCTTTACCAATATCACAGGAATCATCTTTGGGAAATTGCAAGTATAAAAAGACTAGACTTTCAATCACAGGTTATATCTGTCAAATCAAGGCAAAGTGCAACCAAAAGTTTGCTTTAGAAATAAGAGAAAATTATACAATAATTTTTAAACGATTTGTTTGACTTTGTGTTTCTATGGTGACTGTGGAGAGTTCAGAAGCAACCAATTTCTTGAGAACATACTAGAGAACTACATTTAGTAGTGAAAGGAAAGAGGGTCAAGGATTTGTATTATATGCTTAAACTCCAGGTTACATTCAGTGGAGGGTGTGGAGAATGCACTGAAAGAGCTGGAGATAGAGGGTGAGGGACTTATCAGTGCATTAAGAGTAATGCAGGCAGAAATGACAAAGCTTAAAATGGCTGTGGTGGCTCAAAAGAGGTTCATTTCCTAGGACTTCTTATGGAGCCTTTTTTTCTTCATGGTTCTTGCATGCACCATTCATGTTTTACTCTGGGGTCACCCATCATTATTACTACTGCTCTCCACTCTCCAAACCCATGCCAATTAAGCACACCATTGCTTACCAGAGAGCCGGATGTAGCCTTGCCACGCCTCTCCACAGAGCACTCCAGAATCTACTCTTACTCCTGAATATCAGCAGCTATCTATTAACATAAATTTTAATCCTAGGCTGCCACTCAGGTGTACCTTCTTCCTTAAAGGACGACTTTGTCCCATCTATTCCAACTCTCAGTTTCTTCTTATAAAAATTGAGTATGCTAATAACTACCCTATAGTTGTTAAAGTCTTAAATGAGGTAAAGGATGTTCCTTGTGCCAGGCCAACCAAGTAGTAGACATTCAATGGCTATTAACCCTATTATTAGGCTGAAGCCTATTGACATGGGAAGTCAAGATGTGCTGGTGCCTTTGCTCTTTCCTTCTTCTTTACCTGATCTACTTTCTCCTCTTTTCAAAGTCAAGTTCAAATTTGGCTTCCTCTATCTAATTTCCTCCCTCTTCCACCCCAAACAGTATCATGAATGATCTGTTTACATGTATGCGCCTTGGACCAGTTGGAGAATCACTAAAAGTCTGGTTTCATGATTTATCTCTGTATCCCAGCTACTTGAAATTATTAAGAGCTCAATAAACTATTTAACTAGTAAGAACCTCGATTTGCTTGGTGAGTGTATTCCTAGCACAGAATCTAGAAGCTGCAGCCACTCTTTACGTGTAAGGGTATGGTCCATGGAAAACAAGAAGAGCAAATATTATGAGCAAGGGGGTTCTTTATTTCCATCACTGTGAGAATAAAAGCTTTTCTAGAAATGTTGAAAGGATTTTACAAGATAACTTGTATACAGTGCTCATCACTGAGCATGGGACCAGCAAGCAGTCGAGAAGTATTAGCTACATGGGCTTAATTAGAAACTATATTCTAGTGGTGCCATCATAGTTGGGGCCAAACTAATACTCCTTTCCTACTAAATTCAGATGAGCTACCTGTATTCCCTGAGGGTTGGACAAACATTCTGACAGTTTCAGAGAGATCAGATGTCCATAATGGGGACAGTGTTCCTTGCAGTCATACTTCACCTCTGGTGAAGCCACCTCACCAGAGGAATCATAACTGAAAGTTCTATAAGTCCAGGTCCTGGGAAGACTCATCATACAAAATTTCCTGTTCTCTATGTTCCAATGAATGTGCACATTTTTAAAGTAAAGCAAAACCATTATACAACAAAGTTGTTGGGTTTTTGGTTGGTTTGTTTATTTGCTAATTTGCTTATTTGTTTACTTAAAGGTCTGCATTGCAGATAGAAGTTGCTTTAAGATGACTGTGTAAAGTACCCACAGACTGGATAGAATTCAGCCAATCAGGAAAGAAATCGATGGCCACAGTAAGTCAATAGAGAGATAGATGCAAAAGTGGTAAGGATTGGTGATCAGTTGTTGGTGAAGCCTATTTGAAAAGCAATTTGGCACCTGGGTGGCTCAGTCAGTTAAACGTCCGACTTCGGTTCAGTTCATGATCTCTGGATTCATGAGTTTGAATACCTCATGGGGCTTGCTGCTGTTAGCTCAGAGCTCACTTCATATCCTCTGTCACCCTGTCTCTCTACCTCTTTTCTGCTCACATTCTCTCTTTCAAAAATGAATAAACATTAAAAAAATAATGATGAAAAAAGAAAGAAAAGCAACATAATACAGCCCTTTGTTTCCCAAAGGACAGCTCGAGGGAAACTTCAGGTTGTTACCGTATCCTTATGTCACCTCTACTTCTTACTTAATGTTTGTCTTTGAATTGACTCACTTTACATTTTAATTTTAGGATGAATTTTATATAGCTACTGCAAATAAAAAAAGCAGTATCACTTCTTATACAGAAAGAGGCAAATGTGAATATAAATTCAATGGAAACAAAGCTATCTATTAAATGTAGCAAAATTTAACGAGGCTCAGGGTCTGTATTCAGCAAAGATTAGCAACTGTTCACATAGGTACAGTCTGACACTGAACTAAGACCATCTCCTTATAGGAGTGTGAAAAGAATGAAAAAGAAATGGAGAATAGAATGATTCTTCCAGCATGAAACCCTCTAAACTCATTTGAAGGGTCACCAGTAAAAGTCCTGCATTTTGGCATTGGTGCACCAGAAAGAAGAAAATAAACTAGGTAGTTACCTCAGTTCCACCGTTACTAATTCACTGTTCCACTTCATGCAGGAGTTCTCTCTCCCCCTGGATTTCAGTTTACCCACATGTAAAATCACATAGAGTTAGATTCTTTCCATTAGGCACAGACAAAAATCTATTGTATCCATCATTTTCCATTCCCTAAGGTAGATAAAATAAGTAGAAATGCAATGCAGTCCTGAAATACTTAGTTCTTACATGGATTGAACATCAATATCAGTAATAATAGAAGATATAATACTCTCTTATTTTAATTGCTCTGTCCAAGCCCTTCTGAAGGCAGATATGAACTTATCAGGCTTTAAAAGAAAAAAAATCCTAGAGTACAATGGCAATGAGAACTCTGTCATCTGATCATCTGGGCTCAAGAATAAGCATGACATTGCTAGGAAAATAGACATATCTTTTAGTCATTGAGCTAAAAATTGCAGGGAAAAAAA
Source organism: Crocuta crocuta (assembly GCF_008692635.1). NCBI lineage: Eukaryota > Metazoa > Chordata > Mammalia > Carnivora > Hyaenidae > Crocuta > Crocuta crocuta. Next base: position 1,597,668 of record NW_027530006.1, on the reverse strand, counting down.
TCTTGATTTATTTTACCAATAATAATTCAATTCAGGTTTAAAATCCCAAAGGCAGCTCCCAAGGAAATGTTACATGTTAGGCTTCAACAATACAAGATAATAGATGATGTTCATTTAGTTCTATATTATAAGGGCCCAGATTTTAATTACAAATGGTGTTTTCAGTAGATTTAGCATATCATTTCTCTCTGATCACAAATGTCAGCATAAACCAGTGGCCCCAAATTAGTCTGGCAGATTTCTCTGAGGCACAGTCATTGAAGGGAATGCTTGCCACCAAGGCAAGATGGTCATATATGTGCAGATAACACACTCCCTCTGCCAGCCAAGTCTAGTCTGGGCTTCTCAAGGTAAAGACAGGTCTGGGATTGGGTACAAAGCAGGGTTATATTTATGCAGGTGAAGGGAAGGATATACAGCTCTATTTTCTTTGAGAATTCAGCTTTAGTTTTTATCAAGCCTTCTGGGAACAAAAATGGGTGAATGAGGAGCCTTGTTTGTGAAGGAAGATGAAACAGTCACTGAATCTTTGCTATAAATCAAAAGGCAAGACACAGGATGGCTCTGACCTCCTGAAAGAGAAGTAGAAAATAAACTTTGCCTTCTTAACACAGCAGAGACCAAACCCAAACAAAATCATCTTTCTATTTATCCTGAGAAACCTTTTCAGTGACACCTGTCCATAACCTTCTATGTATAAGTACAGACGTACTAGCACCTGTGACAGGTGGGGAATTTTCTGGAATTTTAAAGAGGAGGGAGGACAAAGTCCTAATGGACACATGTTGTATTTAGCAGTCTATTCTTCCTTTCTTTTTGAGAACCCATACTGCCCTCCTATCCACACAATAATTTCTGATGGTACCAACAGAGCACTCTCCATATCACACAAAAACCACTAGACAAATCCTAATTAGTAAACAAATAAACAAACAAGCAAAACTGGGCATGTGACCTCCTGAACTGGCCAATCATATCTCTGTCCCCTCTAAATATGGCATGTGGTTCAAGATCTGGACAGCAGAGCCAATAGAGTTCTCCCATAGGTTTAATATGTAAACATTTGAAGAAAAAAGTTGTGTGTATCAGTCATCTTGGGTTCAGTTATGCTGCTGTGATGAAATCCTCAACTTCAGTAACTTTCAATGACCAAGGTGTCTTTCTGGCTCTAAATATTATGTTAATAAAGTGAAGAAGTATAATTTTCTCACAGAGAGAAGTCCTATAAATTATATGGCCAAATTTTATATCAATGAGTCAGGAAGTATATAATCCTCTCACAACAAATATTTTGAACACATAATGTACGTAGCTTATTAATATCTGATGGGGATAATAAGCTACAAGAATATAAATACAGAACTTTCAAAGTCATGTTACTCACTATGAGAAAAACTATAAGATAGGGTTTTTGAATGGAGCAATTACAAAATATTGTACCCACCCATCCCCAGGAAAGATATGTGATCCAGATATAGTGAATTAGGGTTGGCTATCCCTTGGTAACTTGGATTGAAACTGATGGGCATATAACTCAAGTAAGGTCAATCAGGGAACTGGCTTCCCTGGGTTTGAATAAAAGATAACAGAGACAAGATTCCCTTTCCTCTAGGATTTCTACAATGGAAGATGTAGTTTCCAAGATGTTGGATGGTTTTTAAGCTGCCATGTGAGAAAAGCCTGTCCTTTAAATGAAACCAAATAGGGACAAATGACAGTGAGAGAGAATAAGGTAGAGAGAGACAAACACAAAGAGATATTAATCCATGTCCTGAGTATCTTCAATTCCAGTTCCAGTCTCCAAAGCTTACCTACTATTGCTCCATAAATTTCTTCCTAGGGTCTTGTTTGGTTATCTCCCAGCCCACAAGTTAAATCCTCTCAATTTCTCTTTCATTTGCTCTCTGTTTTTTCTTTTGTTTTGTTTCATTTTGTGGTTTTAAGTTTGTTGATTTGAGAGAGCTCTAAAATAAAAATTAGGTTTGGGAGAAGTTAAATAGTTGACCTGACATACAAAGTCCCTGTTGAAGGGGCCCTATTATCTTTCCAGACAAATCTCTTGACTCCTTAGCTCACTTCACACCACCCACATAGAAGTGCTGGCTTTTCCCCCAAACACTTTCTACTTCTTCTCAACATGGGAACTGTATGTACTGTTCCCAATCTTTTTGAACTCTTCTGTTCTCCTGGAGTGTTCTGAAGAGAGGAAATGTACACAAAAGCCACCTTTGCTTAACTCCTGTTCAAGCTTGGCATCTGGATTTCAGCTTAGATATAACTTCCAACATGACCAGGAAGTCAGTCATCCCAGCATCCTAAGATGATGTAGTTTATCTCCTGCATGCTCTTAATCTACCAAGCTTACCCTATATTTTAACATGCATCACTCTTATCTGTAGTTATGTATTTACTTATTTTTCACAGTAAAGAAGGACTGTGTTATATTCACCTGTATATATCTAATGATGGTACCTAGCAAAAGATATCAAATATTTTTTAAATAGATGAACATCAAACATCACTAGCTTGAAAAAAAAATCTGTATCTAGAACCTGTAAATTCTAAGAAGCAAGTACTTTCCCTGTTAAAATATTTAAAAATTTATCCAAAGCATATTAAGTACCATAAAGTTTAACATTGTCAAATTGCTTCCTTTTCTCTGGACCAATTTTCTGATTTTCAAAAGAGGACCTGAAGATGAAAGAAGATTCTCATTTCTCAGAGAATATGGAAAAATGCATACTTTTACCTTCTTTGAAAATTCTAGATTATTTAAATTTGTCTAATTTTGTATAATTGTCTAAAAATAGGTAAAAATCACAGTAAAGTATTCACTTAGGGTAAGTAGGCTCCTGTAGCTCCTACTATAGCCCCTTGCTGGCATGACTTCCTGTCTATAGGAAAGGATATTTCCAAGATGCCTTTTGCAGTAAGTTCTGCAGATGACCTAGGCTCAGCCAGGTTGAGACACCTCCATGAGACTCAGAATCTAATTATGAGCAATGTGATGAAGTGGCAGCATGCAGGGGGAGTGGAGCTTCTGCCAAGCATAATGGGGACAGTATATCGTTCTTCTAAGAGTAGCTCAGAAGAAAGTGCCCAACACCACTGGTAGCAAGTGACATAAAAGCCAGGAGAGGGGTTTCACTAAGAATATTTCATACTATGACTGAGCATTTCTCCTGGTCCTATCATCTTGGTTATATAGATACAAGCTTAGGTCTTAGTCCTTATGGAAATGCTGTAAGCTACCTAACACTCTGTGATTATTTCTTTCCTGCTTAACCAGCATAGGTAGATTCTGTTATCTGCAAGAACCTTCACCTTCCCCATTACTTTTCAGAAAATAACCTTAACCTTACTACCCACAGAGTTTATCTGTGAAGTATTATAATCTCCCCTGACATAATAGTGTTTCTGGAGATGAGAAAGCCAGTGTTTGGGGAACTGCACCAACCTATAATAAGTCATGTCAAGTAAAGAAGAACTATTTTAATGAAATGCTAGGGTAAAGGTACCCATCACAACTTATGCATCACCAAGAAACAGATTTACAGGGTGAATTATGTCTATTATATTTTCCTCACAGCAAGGTTTTTCCCACCCTAAATTATTATAGAACGTGCTACCTGGTATATTTGTTTTTGTAGGAGTGATTTTGAAACCAATAATAGTGTGTAAAATAAACAGATGGGGAGATTTATACGATGAGGGGAAAAGTATTAAATTATATTTGAGTTAACATGAATGGATAGAGAATGTCAACATTCTTGAATTAGAGCTTGAAGGCATTCATCTCACTTCCCAGAGAATATAAGCAAATACATATTTATGTCTTCTTTGAGGATCCTAGATTATTTAAATTTGTCTAATTTGGGGCTTCCTTTTACCTCTGAACATATGCTATTTATTACAGGATCCTGACAGCAGCCTTTTATTTAAAAATTAATGTCTTAAATAACAGTCTTTACATAGGTTCAAATAAAAAATAGGCACTTATCTACTTAACTTAGTTTTATGCTGCAGTGAATTTAAAATACCTCCTTGCTTTTTACCACTACATCATTGCGGCAGTATGTTTCTTTAAAAACTTAATTGTTGTAACGGTAGATAAACATTTCATCCAATTTATATGCTAGCTGAGAAGAACTAGGAATACAGGACTAAACAAAGTAGTGAACTGGCTATTTACCTATTTGGAAGTAAATATTTAAATTTAGTGAATATTTAGGATTTCTAGGCCCTCTTGTTTCCTTAAACTTTTTTTCTACTTTTATTTATTTTGAGAAAGATATATAGAGCAAGCAGCGGAGGGGCACAGTGAAGGAGACACAGAATCCCAAGCAGGCTCCACATTATCAGTGCAGAGCCCGATGCGGGGCTCCAACTCATGAATTGTGAGATCATGACTTGAGTTGAAATCAAGAGTCAGATACTTAACAGCCTGAGTCACCCAGGTGCCTCCAAGGCCTTTTATTTCCTGATGCATATGTTTATATACATAGTAAGCTCAGCCTCTGTTTTTACTTCACAGTGCATCCATAGATGGGACATACAGAAGCACCTTAGCAATCATCTAAACTAACCTGCCTTTCTTACAGATTGGAATTTTAAATACCAGAGAAAAAGGAAAAAGTCATCTAACTAAAGTTATATAGTAGTCAGGCAGCAGGTTCTTGTCTCTCTGTGCCATGACTTCCAAAGATAGACACTCAACTTTCCCTCTCTCTCCATTCCAGAAATCTGCCTTTTGGGATGCAGAGTCACCACCACCACTTTTTCTCTTCATACTCCTTCCTATTTTCTCTAAAATTCTGCTAAGAAGAATGAGAAAGCCAATTTCCTCACCTATTACTGAAGTGGACATCCATGATGAAACTTTGCTCACGTTTAGGGCATGGGTTTCCCCATAAGGGCAGATATTTTCATCTGCTTTTTCTCTACTCTATTCTCCAGCACCTACAAGAATGCTTATTAAGTAATAAATATGGAATGAAGGACTGATTTATTGAATGCATTAATTGATGAGTAAATGAATGGATAGATGAATGAACACATGAACGAAAGAGGCAGAGGTAGATAAAGTAGGGTAGGAATAAAGGATCCACACACAAACTGGTGAAGGCCTCCAGGCACCAAACCCACCCAACTCTAAAAGAAAAGAGAAGGGCAAGGGCCAAACCAGGGCTGACTCAGGAACAGACATAAATTCCAGCAAAGAAGGTTGTGACTGGGGCTCATTTCTCTATTGAGCATCTTTCCCTTTCTGGTTATCAGTTTTCTCCCTTTGCTGAGAAAATCGTCTGAATAATTCATTTGATTCACTTCCTTGTAATAGACACCAATAAACTCTTAGACCAAAAGAATTAACCAAACATACTTCCTAGATTTAAGAGCTTCCTACCTGGGGAGGAACTGAGATCCAAAACCAGAATATATGTTCTCTAATGTCCTAAAGACTGTGGCTTCAGTCCATTTGGAATAATACAATAACAAGTACATATAAACATGAGTGTAAAGCTGGGAAGGGGATGGGATAAGAGATAAAAATCTAAGAAAGTTCAGAAAAAAAGAAGTAATATTCAGTGTGGGCCTTGAGAGATGTGTAAAAGTTAATGAGATGAATAAGAATAGATAAAGGGAAAAACATTTGGGGCAGAGGACACTCCTTGAACCAAATCACTCCACACATCTGTCCCTGGCCCTCTCTCAGGTCCTCTCAGCCAGTCCCAGATTCACAGAATGGTACTGCCATATGGTAGTGCCATCATCATCCCCTTTTCCCCAACACTCCCCATCAATATGCGAGGTCTATTTTAGCTTCTAAATCAGTGTCTGATGATAACACCCCTCTGAAGTTCTATCACCATCTTGCTCCTTGCTACACTAAACTTTCAAGTGGCATTTTTTAAAAAAATTTTATAGTTTGTATTTATTTTTGAGATAGAGACAGAGCATGAATGGGGGAGGGGCAGAGAGAGAAGGAGACACAGAATATGAAACAGGCTCGAGGCTCTGAGCTGCCAGCACAGAATCTGATGCAGGGCTCGAACCCACAAACTGCGAGATCATGACCTGAGACAAAGTGGGACACTTAACCAACTGAGCCACCCAGGCGCCCCGCAATCATCTCATTTTAAAATGGACAAATCAATTTATTTCCCTACTTCAAACATTTCAAAGGCATTTGTGATCACTGAACGGTGACCCTCCCAAATGTATAACTTGAGGTCTTAACCCTCAAAGTGATTGCATTTGGCCCTAGGGACTTTACAGGTATAATTAAAGCTAAATGAAGTCATAAAGGTGGGTGGCCATGAAAGAAGAGGTATATGACTGGTACCCATATAAGAGGAGGAAAACATTCCAGGAGTGCACAGAGAAAACACAGAGGAAAGTCTGTGTAAGGACACAGCAAGAAGGCAGACATCTGCAAACCAAGCCAGCCTTGATGGCACCTTGATCAGCCTCTGGAACTGTAAGAAAATCAATGTCTGTTGTTCAAGTCACATACTCTGTGGTATTTGTTTTGATAGTCCTAGCAGACTAATACAAATAAGTGTTCGTGTTTCTTATCCAAACATATCTAACATCCAAACACCTTAATATGGCCAGCAAGGCCTTACGTGGTCTGACCCTCACTTCTATCTCATGCCTCAACTCATATCACAATTCCCTCACTCTATGGCCTCCAAAAACAGAAGTCCTTTTTACTTCCTTATGTATTCCTGACTTCACTGACTTGGTCAAATCTCTTGATTATATGTTATTAGTGCTATGTTCCTCCCCTTTCTATTCAACAGTATGGGAATTTGATTAATGTGTATTTCCGTCACTAGAGTTCAAGCATCATGACAGCAGGAACCACACCTGTTTCTACTACTATGGTATCTTGTGCCTAGCAACTTCATATTTTGGCATGAAGTTGCTGCTAATATTTGCAGAATTAATAAACAAGTTTATTAGGCAAATTTAGTCAATGGAGATTCGGTTAGTTGTAAGAGCATAGGAGCTGGAAATGAGAATAGATGGCTGTGGTTAAGCTGCCATGCTAAAGAATATTGGCAAAATTTCAGAAGTCTGAAGATACCAAGTGTCACAGAGAGTACAGACACATAAGATCTCTTTAACATTCATGGTGAGTGTATCAAATGGTATAATTGCTTTGAAAAACTGGCTTGGCTTTAACTTCTAAAGTAGTGTCTCTCAACTAGGGTTGATTTTGCATCTCCACACCCAGTCATATTTGGCAATGTCAGAGGCTATTTTTGGTTGTCACAAGTGGAGAACAGATGCTACCAGCATGCAGGAGGTACAGGCCAAGGATGCTGTTAAGCATCCTATACTGCACAGGACAGCCCCCACAACAAAGACCCATGTGGCCTAAAATACCAATAGTTCCAGGTTTAAAAGAAACACTGTACCAAGTAGAATAGTCATATATCTTATGACATAGCAATTTCATACCTAAATAATGCTTGCTTATATGTTTACCAGAGGAGACAATACTGTTTATCTATTCACATGGGAAAACAATAGAACTATATCAAACACCCATTAATAGGAGAATAAATCATGGCACATTCACCCAGTAAAATATTATGCTGCTGTCAAAACAAATGAACTAAAAAGGTATACAATAAGCTCAATGAATCTTAGCAACATATGAAGTGGAAAAAAACTTAAATATATTTTTATGGTGTTAAAACCAGTTAAATGTATATGTTATAGTTTTATAAATATATAAAAGTATATTTTATAGAAGTGTAGAAAGGCATTAAAGCTACCTACAAAATATAAGAAAAGATTGATAAGCTTGAGATTCAGGACAGTGGTTTTCCAGTTGTAAAATGACAAGGGGTATAGTGGGGTGGGAACTCATGTGGTTAATGTAGGTTAAAGGGCTAGCTTTTGCTTGGGGTGCTAAGTTTGTGGGTGCTTATTATATTATTAAAAATCAATAACTAACTAGATTTAAAAATTAGATCATGCCCAGGTTAATAATAAGAGTGTACTGTGAATCAAGGAATAAGATAAAATCAGTTCCAACTGGGGACCAATTTAAAAGCAGAGAATTCCCTGATATAGACTAAGGGTTCTCACAGAATGCTCTGAAAGACTGCCTTGTTATAAGGAGAGCCTTTTAGATGATTTAAATTGGTCTTCTGCCTATGATGTCATTTGAAAAAGAACATCTGCCTCTAAAATAAAATAAATGAAAAGTTTGAAAACACTACTTGAAGTGAGAAGTCACTGAGTGTTGTAAAAATAAAGGTGGCAATATCCTAAGATCTGTGACATGAAAAATCATACACTATAAAAAGGAGGCCCCTGTAAATGATGTTCACATTTCAAAGAAGAGGATAATAGTAGGCTCCCAAGAAATGACTCACAAATGGCATCAATTCAAAAACCAATGAGAAGAAGAAAAGAGAAAGGAGATACTTTAAGAGACCTCCATCCCAATCTCAGCATGGAAGTATAAAGAGACTGCAAGAGCCAGATATACACATATAGTCAAATCTTTAGTAGTGTGGTGCTTTAAAATACCAACATACAAAGAAGCTAGAAGCCAGCTAGTCCACCCACCTGTCTGCTTTCTTGCCTTTCTCTGTTTTTTCAAAAGTCAATAGGGTTGAAGTCTGTGCAAGGAAGGTGGGCACAGTGAGGAAGATGGTGCCAGTCTTTGGGAGATTGGTACCAAAAATGGAGACTGAGCACATAAAATACAGGAGATGGCAAATGGCACCCAGGTCTGTCAGCACTGGAGGAGGGAGTTACAAATACAGAAGTGGATAAAAACTAAAACAAACACTCTGGTGTTAGATTGGACCTGGAGCAATAGTAACTTAGAGCTTTTGGTAAGTAAGATAGATGGAGAAATACATATAGCTGTAAATATGGGTAATCACATACATATACATATACACCTTAGCTTTCTCTACATTGAGGGCCTTGGAGCCTTATTTTGAAAGACTTTTTCCAAAATAACTGTGTTGTACTCTTTAAACAGTCCCAGGGAAAGACTGAGCAACTGTTCCAGACTGAAGGAGACTGAAAAAAATATGATAACCATGTATAACACATGAAAATATTTTCGACCCTTTGGCTACAGAAAATATTACTGAGATATTTGGCAATATTTGCATGGAATCTTTGGATTGAATGTTAGTAACATAGCAATGTTAATTTCCCAATTTTGATGGTTATTCTATAAACAATGAGAAAACCTTTGTAGAAAATTGGCAATGAAGTGTTCAGGCATACTGGAGTAGTACATGTATAGCTTATTCTCAGGTGGTTCAAAAAATATTTGTAGTTTTCCTTCCTTTTCCTTAGGTTGAAATTATTTCAAATTAATAAGAAAGATTCACAAATTTTAGTTTTCACATAGAAACAAATCACATGGAACTCAAGAGGAAGAAAGAATTGGGCAGCAAAACTGAGATATTTTGGTGTTTAAGAATGGGACAGTTATAACTAAGATAATGAAGGGGAAAACTAAATGAACAAAAAAGAGGTTATTAGGGAAGTCTCTGTAAAATAGCATTGAAAATTGAACGCAAGTGAAGTATAGGGGGGAAAGCTCATTGGAAGCCTGGTGTCTCCCATTTTGTGTTAAAGTGATGGAAGAAAACAGTTATTAAAATGTCTTGGATTTGTTTACAAAGTCATTGAACTTGTTAATAACAACAAATGAAAATACCAGAACTAAGGAGTGGATATGGCTCATTGAGAGGCCTTGAAATCACAAATATCTTAGGCTAATAATCAAAAACACCATTATATATATCAGCTAATTGGGAAGAGTTTGATAGAAGACTTGGAAGAATAGTGGCAAAATAGACCACCAACTAATGATGTGTTTTACATCTAATTGTTCTGTCTTCATAGATTTTACCTAAAGAGAATACATTAATAATAAACTGTTATTTTTTCTGTAATCAATTTGCTAAGAACAGATCATTCCCCTAAAATTGGGGGAGGAGAAAGATGAGATTATGTGTTCATTCCTTTCCCCATGGACAATCAGAAAACTCTGGAAATGCTTATTTCCTTATAAGTAACCATGAAAATTGAATATAGTTCACATTCATTCAAAGTCTACTTTGGGCCAGATGCATTCTATAAACTGTCTGATTTAGTACTTGCAAGAATGCTGAAAAGCAGGTATTATCCTTATTTGAAATGAAGAGATGGAGATTCAGAAAGGTTAACAGTCTTATCTTAAGTCACAAAGATTGGGAACAGAGACTTATAGTCACTCTTATCTTGAACTTCACTAATCCCCACATATAAACTTTGCAGCCTATATATCACCATCCCCATATTATAGATAACACTAGTTTAAATCCATGCATAGTTGAGAGTCCTGTGTTCTTTTCACCTATTTAAACATTTTTCTTTAGTAATATCTGAGGTTTCTAAATATCATCTTTGTCATATAATAATAATAGCTACAACATGAATATCTAAAAAGCCATTTGTAGTTTACAAATGTTTTTATGCACCCTTAATTTCCATCTTCTCAACAGCTAAAGAGAGCATCATTTTTTCTCCCAACTTTATTGCTATAGACACTCAATTTCATAGTAGTTTAAGGAAGAGGTCAAATTACACAGCAAAGGTCATGACTGGAAACTGGACCAGAAACAGTTGATGATGTTTAAAAACAATAGCAGTTTAATATATTGCTAAAGTAATCCCTGTAGTACAGGCCCCTGGAGTAGGCAAGACAGAAGCTGAGGAGCTGACACTGTATGGTGTTGGTCTTCAGATAAGAGAGAAATGATTAGAAACATAAGAACATTATCAGTTGCCAATGAGCACACCTAGTAGGTGCTGTTCTGGGCTCTCTGATTGCTTGAGCTGCTAGGATTCTGTCAGTTTCAAAATTCTGCCTCTGGAACCTGTCAAGCAGTGAGCCTGCTTGCAAAGGATCATAAATGAAAGAAAGCCACTTCTGGATCTCCTCCCATGGATTCCTCCTCCCTCCCTATCCTCTGTTGGAGAGCAGTGGGAAACACTCTGCACTGAGAGCCTCCTGCTTGGACAAGAACAGAGCCACATGCAAACATACCAGGCAAATGCTCTGTGGCTGGCACATACAGCCCAGGACCATCTGCTGAGATGGCTTCCAGCCTGCTGAGAAGACAGTGAACTAGCTCCCATGAGACAAAGAAGCTAAAAATGAGCTTGTAAAGTCTTTGTCAAACTAAATCTAATAACTTGTCTTCCAATCTTCCTAAACAAAGAATAATGAATTGTGCCTTGCTGTATCATTCTTCTGAATTTCAGAGCCCTGTGCACTCTGCTGAGAGAATTTCCATACTCTGATTAGCCTTTTGGAGTTCTGATTGCTAGTGTTTTTAATGGTCTTTATAAGTTCTTTGAAAGGTGGGGTACCATCTTCCCTTTTCATTATGTGCCTAGAGTACTATCTAGCACATAGTAGCTGCTTAATAAATGTGATAGGTTAATGAATATAATATGATTCCTTGATACAGCAGGAGGTGTCTTTAGCCTATTTCAGACTACATATCTTAACTTTAAAAAAGAATTAGTAAGAATTGGTAGCAGTGCTAAGATTTCTTAAAATATCACTTTCTTATTCTGATTTTATAGGATGCACAGTCTCTGCTTATGTATTTTTTGGTGGGAATAAAGGGGACTACCAGGCATCCAAATTATTGTTTTAAATTTGGAGAATACAAAGATAGAGAAAGATAGGAGTTGGGGCATGGGAAGGATGGGCCAGCTCATGATAAAGACCCAAGAATTAGGGTAGCCAGTTAGATGTTTCCAACAAGGACTTCACATATTAAAGAAACAAAGAATACCCAGCCATAGCAAAGATATCTTCAAGGTGTTGGTAGCTGGTTATAGGAGATTCAAAACTCTTGTAATAAAATCACCATGAGAGCCCTGGAGAGAATGGAGAAGATGGAGAAGATGTCAGCAACAGCATCTGAAGTGAATTAATGAAGACCATTTACTTAGATGGATCATATGCATACCTGTTTTCCTGCTATATATTGGTTCTAGTTGATTTGCAAACCTCTTCTTCTCACTGACTCTATGCATTATGCAGTGGCCTTCCAAAAGATCCCCCTTCAGTGTCATTTAATCAAATTTAGTTCAACTGATTTACAAACAAGAGCATATCGTTTGTATTGCCAGCAAGAAGTTTAGAGTTCCTTGTTTTCCTATATGGTAATATATATGACATATGCGGTAAAATAATATATGCTTTTGAAGGGAAATAAGGGAAAACTGTAGTATCTGGTGCTTGAGAAATCTTGACCCATCAGCCTGGTAGCACTATGCAATCAGGCACTGTATGCAGCAATTTCTTCACTTCACATCCAGAGTCTGAATGACTTTGACACAGGATCCAGAAACATCAATCGTTTTCTCTTACCTCAATGACTGTTAAGTATCTACCATGTACTATGATCTAAGCTAGATGCTCAAGATATGAGAATAAGGTACATGATATTCAAGGCTTCAAAGGGACACCCGGGACACCTGTGTGGCTCAGTTGCGTAAGCATCCAACTTCAGCTAAGATCATGATCTCACAGTTCATGGATTTGAGCCCTGTGTCAGACTCTGTGCTGACAACTCAGAACCTGGAGCCTGCTTCAGATTCTATGTCTCCCTCTCTGTCCTTCCCCTGCTCATGCTCTGTCTCCCTCTCTCTCTCTCAAAAATAAGTAAAACATTAAAAATATTTTAAAAGATGGTGGACCTGAGATCCAGCTGCCTGGATTTGAGTGTTATCACTTACAGCTGTAAGATCTTAGGCAAAGAGCTTAACCCTTCTGTACCTGTCCCATCTGTCCAATAGTATTAATAGTATCTGCCATATACAGTAGTTGCATTAATATTTAATAATATTTCCACATACACTAGTTGATTTAATTCATTGAACACTAACATGTAAAGCTCTTAAAACCATCTAATATGGAAAAAGCATTCAGTAAATGTTAGTAGTAGTTGTTGACATAAATTTATTATTAGCAAAATTTTGATAAATGTTAGTAACAGAAAAGGCAAAAGGGAAACATTTTACAATTTGAAAAGCACCATAAGCAAGGATATGTAGGAAGATGTTGAAAAGATTCAACTGAAAGGAAAAACCTAAATAAGAAAAACATTGAAAAGGAAAACCTAGAAAAGTTATTCCAAAGCAAGCAATGTCCAAGCTAAGACATGAAGGATGAATGAGAACTAGTTTGAATAGGAATGATTAAAGCAAAAGGGAATAGTATGTGCAAAAGCAGAATTTGGATGAAGAAAGCAAAAGAGGTTGACAGACATAAACTACTACATTCACAACAGGTAAAGTAACAACCAGATGGTAAATGGGGTTGTGGGGTAAGGAAACAGAACAGCAGGCAAAGAAGATGGAAAGGTAAGCAGGAGCTAAAGCATGAAAAGTCATGTTGAAGATCATGCCCAAGAACCATGAACATTCACTCCAGAATTTTAAGCCAAGGGGAATTATTTGATAATAATTTGCACTTCAGCAAGAAAAGTGAACACAGTCTGGAAAACTGTTGGGAGACCCAGGAAGAGAATAATTCAACTTGTATTTCACTAATGGAGTCAACTTATGTTGGTGAGCAGTGAGGGAGAATTATGGGGATTTTTGTTGATTGAAAAGTGATAAGCACTTAAGATATAGGAAGTAGAACTTAGTGATCTATTCAAAGTGAGAAGAGAAGAGGAAAGGGAGAAATCACACATAAGATCCCAAATACCCGCACAGACCACGTGGCAAAAAGTGGTGCCACTTGAAGTATCAAAGCAAAGGGAAGGAAGAGATTCTAGGTGAAAGAAAATGGAAGGTAAATTCATTTGGGAACAAATGGACTTTCAGGTGCCCTGGGGACATCTAGATGATTAATTCCAGTAGGTTTTTGAATATATGGGTTTCAAGATGAGAAGTCTAAGCTGGTGATTTAGAACAAATACCAACAGCAAAGAGAGAATTGAAGACTTTATTCAAGATTAATATATTGATTGAGAGGATAGCCTAGAAGAGAACCCAGAGGGGAAACTATCACTGAGGATTTAGCAAAGCCCATGAAAAAGAGTAAGTAGGAGCAGGCAGAGGATTAGAGGAAGCCTAGAAAAAGCAGCAATGTGGAATCCAAAATGGAGAGATTGTAAAATGAGGTAGTCCTCAACACTATAGAATTCTGTAGAAAGCTCAAATAAGATGAAGAATCGAAATTGTCAATAGGTATAGTGGTAACCAGTTAGAAAACCAATTTCAGTGGTGTTGAAAATGTAAAAGCCAGGTGAGTAATGGGATGAAGAGGTGTTATTACAAGATTAAGAAGTAGAGACAAAGAATACTGATTATAATTTCAAGTATTTTGGCTATAAAGAATAGGAAAAATACAATAGTATTGGAAGGAGGGAATGGAATGCTTTCTTTGTCCTTCATTTTCTCACAACTTTTTATTTGACTTTGACAAACAATATACTAATGCCAAGTCCACTCATTGCTTAAAGACATTGTATAAGCTATGTTCAAACATAATTAGAAGGCCACATAGAAAAAAACAAGTCTACCTTTGGCCCAGAATGGTGATCTGGAATACATCATGGTGTTACAGACCTAAGGCTTTTTAGATTCATATATATCCATAATGCATTTAAGGTCCTTTATTAATTTTAGTGCAGATGGTCTATTATGACAGTCATCTACAAAGTTTCCTCAGTTTATACTTTTCTAATATTTTTGTCATCATCTGATAATGTGATGCCAAAATATTTTATTAAAAAATACATATTTTGATATTTCTTGAAAAATTTGACAGTTAATTATTTTCCTTCATGATTCTCAAATTTTAATTTTATTATTAATATGTTTGTATTTCAATATTTTGAAACCAAATGATTTATTTTAGTTGATGAAATCCATGTTCTGGGAATAATTAGACATCTAATAACATATATAAAATAATGTAATTTAAAAGTATTTTTTTATTAAATACACCAATGACGTTGTCTTTTGGAGAGATTCAATGAATAAAATCCATTCAAAATTATTACAGGAGATTTCCAAGAAAAAAATAGGTTTAGACTTTACCATCTAGGGGTATACTTAAAAATTAATAACTTCTGGAAAACTTGTCAAGATAAGCGCCAAATTGATCACTTTTTTTTCTGGAAATGACATCAAATGACACCTATTTGCATATGATAAACAAACTTAACTTTGGAGGGTGAAACTTTGAGTAGACCTCTCTATTATCAGAACATGATACTAGTTCAAAAAGCCCAGTGTTAAGATAATGAATCCTTTTTTATATCACTGGATAGAATGGCTGGATCACCTAGGCCTTGGAAGCTTCCATCTCTAAATGCAATGAGTAAGGCACACTGTATCTCACCACTTGTAGTTTGGAAAGAGCTTTAAAAAGCTTGAATGCGCTTTTTTTTTTTAGTTAATTAAAATGTTCTAGTATTACTGCAAACATTAGCAAAGAAGTTTTGGAAAAGCAATGTCTTAATTGATAAATTAAATACATAAAATTTAATCATACAGTCTAGATAAGGCACACACAGGTATTCATTGTAAAATGAATACTGTACTGTATGTATAAATATTTTCAAAATTAGGCTTTGAAAAAAAATAGGAGGTTTGACACAGGCGCAAATATAACTGTTAAACTATGAGGGTAACCACCAATGAAATATAAATACATAGTCAAAATCCCAAATTAACAAGAAATAAAACACATTAAATCTTATAAATGCAAAGAAAGGAAAACAAAGAAAATGCCAAAAAAAGAGAATCATTAACAGACATAAAAGAACATGGAGGTTGGGCGCCTGGGTGGCTCAGTCAGGTAAGTGTCTACCTTTGGCTTAGGTCATGATCTCATGGTTCGTGGGTTCGAGCCCCCCAATGGGATCTGTTGCGACACCTAGCTCAGAGCCTGGAGCCTGCTTCGGATTCTGTGTCTCCTTCTCTCTCTGACCCTGCCCTGCTCACGCTCACTCTCTCTCTCTCTCTCTCTCTCTCTCTCTCAGAAATAAATAAAACATTTAAAAAGATTTTTTAAAAAAGAACATGGAGGAAATAAGACAATATATCACAATAATGTTGAATGTCTGCATCCTTTTATTAAGACAAAATAATACCTAGCTATATGATGCCTACAGTAAACACAACTTAAATGACATGTTAAGAAAAGTTTAAAACAGTAAACAAAAAGAAGTCTTCAATAATTCTACAAAATCAGGAATTATTTAAATATATGGGTTTCTTTTGAATCCAAACCAAGAGGGGATTAATTCTTTCTACCTTTACAGAAGTTTCACTCTTACTTTTGTTTTATTCTTTAAGCAAGTTAAGAATCAAGTTGAGAACAATACCAAATAGTAACTTAAAAGGCTGAAGTTAAAAGTGCTGATCTGCTGTCAAGTGAATTTTATGGGCTTTTGTGTATTTCTCTCCAGAGTCAAGTTTCCTTTCTCTGCAGTAGAGGATCTACTGTGAAGTGTTGTGTCTTAAATCTCAAAGGGGGTAACACATTTGATTTTCATATCTTAAAGGACTTCTGACACTTGCATTTAGGATGTTAACAGCTTTCATGCTATAGCACACTGATTTACCAAGTGCTCAATCCTCCCACCAACCCAGAAGACTGCGGATAGTCCCATGCTTTTGGATACCAAAAACAACCAGATGGAAGGTGGAGGACCAGCTAAGTGGCTATTTGCTTACATGGTATCAAACAACTACCTAAGAATGTCTGGTAACATACTTGTTCCAACAACAAACTCAACAAAACAAGTGCTCTGCAGGTCTCTAGTCCCTGACCATACTGCGCCAATGCTATGAGGGCTGTGTGGGATCAGGTTAGTTAGCACCCAATCTTGTAAACAAAAAAACACTGAATATTGGTAGTGGATGCCTGTGGAAACCTTTCATTCTATAATAGACGGAGCTGTTAAATGAAAAAAATATATTTCAAATGTCAGGACAAATGTAACATCCACTTGTGCATAAATCTTGATGAGGGACTAATGGAAAAAAACTAGCCCTAATCCATTTTCGGTGGGTTTATCTTGTTCTTAAAATATAGACAATAGTCAAAACATCTAAGATAAGGTGACTTCTCAAGATTTATCAGGACTGAAGGAGTATTCAAGAACTGATAATTATTTACTGTGCCAAAAACAAAACATAATATTTATATTATGTTTATTTTATGCCACACACTCTACTGATTTAAGAAGACTACGTTATTTGGTCTTAGTGACCTTCCCCATGAATAAACCCCATTATTATCTCTTTTAACAAAGGAGGAAACTAAAGCTCTGAGAGCCTCAAAAATGGACTTTTTTTGTGACCCTAGGAAGTTTTAGAGCCAGGACATGGGCTAGATTCTATGTAACACCAATCCAGTGGTTTTTCCTACCAAGCTGTGCAGACTCCCCAAGAATGTCATGTTCTGTTATAGAAAGCACATATGAAGATAAGAAAAAATTGTATCACACAGAGTTTGCCAGATATTAAACTCTCTCCTTCTAAATTCAAAAAACAGTTAAATAATTAATGAAAAAAAATCCTTGTAATATATGTCATGCTGCCAAAGTTTCAGAACCTTGAATTTAGAGTTGAAAGTATGGTGGGTCCCATATCTACTTCATATTATAACTTTAAAAAGCCTATGTTATTATACATAATAATGTCCCATTATTAAATCAGTGCTTCTTATATTATTTTTTCTTATCTGCTAGGTTTTTCTCCTACCCCATGTCTTTTCCCCAAAAACTACATTTCTTTGGACTCCTTAAAGATGGAGAAATAATACATTAGCAAATAACAGGGAACTTTAGGGCTTTTTTGCCTTTGTTTTCAGTTATTTCTGATTCCCTTGATAATTTTAGAGAACAAAGGAAGTTTTGATATTATTTTGAAATTACATCAAAACCAAGCATTTTAAAAGAACAAGTCAATTTTATGATTTGGGGATTAATTCCAGATTTAAGGGAGTAAACAAAATGTAACTAAACTTATCATAACATTCACAGTCATAATTATAATCAATATCATATATATGGAAAATTCTGAAAACTTATTACAAGTATTTAACTTATCCAGAAACTGCTTAAATGGAAAATCCAATCTATTTCTGAAGTAGCCGAGAAAGTAGAAATGAAGATATTTGAGCAACCAAAAGAGAATTCTGGAAGTTACAAGCACACCACAGAGGCAAGGCAGGTGCTGCAAATGTGAAAAGGAGGCTGGTGTAAGACAACAGAACTAGTGTAACCATGAGGAAGTCACATCTCAAACAGCAGCAGTGACTCATCTCCAGTAGATTTTCACCATGTAGGAATATGAGATCAAGGTCATTGGATCCTCCAAGTTTCAAACAGAAGCAGGACTTCCAGATGTTTCAGGTGAAATTTCCTCATATTTCAAACATGGTGCAGGAGCACCTGGATAGCTCAGTCAGATTAAGCATCTGACTCTTGATTTCAGCTCAGATCTTAGTCTCACTGTCCACAATTTCAAGCCCCATATTGGTCTCTGCACTGACAGTGGAGAGCCTGCTTGGGATTCTCTCTATCTCCCTCTTTTTCTGCCCCTTCCTGCCCCTCCCTCATTCGCTCTCAAAATAAATAAATAAACTTAAAAAAATAAAAATAAATAAAAAACAATAAAAAATAAAAAAAATAAAACATCGTGCAGACCGGGGCGGCGGGGGGAGGGGGAGGGACAGCATCCAAACTGGAAGCAAGATAATCCAGTTGATGATTGATGACTGAGCTCTGGGATGGCTTTACCACCCTACTTAAGCATTGAAGCCTGGACAGTACAAATAACTAACCGGAAGTCAGACATTTCAAGACACAGCACTGGAAACAGAACCCAGGTTTCCTCTTATCTTCCTTATTTATGTCACAGTCTTCAAAGGAGACAACTGGTGGGATTTTCTCACTGGCTATTTCTCCAGAACTGAATAGCAAGTCCAGATCTGGCCACCACAGGAACATGAGAAATCAAGCAATCAATATACAGGGCTCTCTGCCCTGAAGCTCTCCTCTGTCTGTCAGTCAGTTAAGGCTACATTATTTCCCCCTTTGAGTGGCAATTTCTCAGGAACAGTCTTTTAGCAACCATCAAGGGGATTCTATCAAAGTATGTTCACCACTAAGTAAATCAAGAAACAGGCTCAGGGGAAAAATCACTGTTCATTATCATTGAAACACTACAAGGGAAAAACAAAACAAAACACAACAAAAAACAAAAAACAACAACAATAGAAACAATGTACATTTATCATTACCAAACATATGAAGACATTTTTCAAAGTATTTTTCAAAATTATTTTAAAACACCAATTCTTTTTTTTTTTTACAGTTTATTGTCAAATTAGTTTCCACATAACACTCAGTGCTCATCCCCACAAGTGTCCTCCTCCATGCCCATCCCCCCTCCCCCCCACATCCATCAGTCCTCAGTTTTTGTCAGCATTCAAGAGTCTCTCATGGTTTGCCTCTCTCCCTTTCCCCCACCATTTCCGCCCTTCTTCTCCCCCTTGTTCCTCCGTCAAGTTCCTCCTAATCCTCCTATACATAAAACACCAATTCTTAACTGTAATCTCATCTCATTAGAAGTCTGACAATTCATGCCTCCTCTGTAACTTGCATTCAAGATCTGCAAGCACTTATAGCCATATATCCAGATTAAGAACATCTCAAATGGAAAATTTTCTGTTGCCTCATGTATATTGACTCTTGTCCTCCCACCACCAGGCCTCATCTCAAGCAGACCCATGGATTTGATATGTTATCTACATATTCCCAAGTACTTAAAATAGGTTCAAAATTATTAGGAGAAATAAAGCCTATCTTCATGTCATCCAAAATTGTCTTTTTTTTTTTTTTTACCACCACCCTTGGAGAAATGGATTTAAACAGAACTATTACAAACTCTAATGTTGTCACAGTTTCCTGATTCTTGATAATGTTATCTTTTGCATAGAAATATATCAAGAGTAATAGGGAAATAGGTTTCATTCATTATATTAATGCAAATATTTAAAGCAATAGCAAAAACACATGATGATTAATATGTGTCAGACATTCTCACCATAACCCAAAAGATAGCTATTACTATCTCAATCGTACAGAAGAGTAACTGAGGGACGGGTAAGTTAAGTTGCCCAAGGTTATCAAGCCAACCAGGAGAAGAGCCAGGGCTTGAATCCCAGGAGTCTAGCTTCAGAGTCCAAATGCTCATTAGACCATACTGTGTCTCAATGGGGCATCAGGAAGCTCTCAAGTCCTTGCTCCCTCCTCTCTGCCAGGATAAACAGGTATACTACAAGGAAGCCAGAGTCTCAGAGGTCCACATGAATTTATATCCTGTACTTGAGGCTCTACTCAGGTCACAATGACCATAAGGACAAAAAAATCAGGACCACCCTTACTCAAGGCCCTGAGAGCTTTTTATTATTTCTGAAGCCACTGCAAGGCTCTGGGAACAGCTCCACAGTAGAGATAAAGCCTATGTGTGAACAAGAGGAATTTTCTGCTTAACCCCACAATATACCTTTCCATCTCCAAATGAGATCCTGCTGAGATGTGTGGAGGAAGATCTGAAAATAAAACAGACAGTAGCAAGAGCAACACCCCTTCTAGACCAGTTGGTTGCCCAAGACCCACCTGTACACTGGCCACCTGTGGAACTCAGGCAGAGAAAGGGGAGAGAGGGCAGGGAAGGGGGCTCAGAAAAGATCCAAACTCGATTTATGTCCACAACATGGAGCAAGTTCTCAGGCTCCTTCATTTTGTCCCCCTGGAAATGTCATTAAGTAGGTCTTATTGCCGTATGACACATAAAGAAACTGAGGTTCTGAACAGTCATGTCACTTGACTAAGGTCAG
The DNA here is from genome assembly GCF_008692635.1 of Crocuta crocuta. Classification (NCBI taxonomy): domain Eukaryota; kingdom Metazoa; phylum Chordata; class Mammalia; order Carnivora; family Hyaenidae; genus Crocuta; species Crocuta crocuta. Next base: position 1,576,742 of record NW_027530006.1, on the reverse strand, counting down.
CCCTGTTGGTAAATAAGAGAGCCAGAAAGCAAAACTTCACATCTATATGAACTACAGATCTTTATGCTCTACAATACAAAGAGGGAAAAACAGACTTCTAAATGCTCCCTGATTTCCATCATTTGTGAAAAAAATATAAAAGCAATATTAAGCCTAGAGATTGTGAAGGAATTTTCCCAGGACTTTGTTTATTTTTAAATCTGATTTATATTGTCCATATGGCTCTGTGTAATGGTCTCCATTTATATTCAGAGAAAACAAATATGTTGTCATTAAGTGTGCTGGAACCAGGAATTACAGCATAAAAGGAAATAGAGTCACTGGCCCTAGAATTTCTCAAGGAAGCTGCCTCTGATGCTCCAAACTCTCAGATCTATAAAATATCACTTCTCCAGATGCTAGGGACCAAACATGAGCAGAAGTCAAACTCAAGACATTGGGCCATAAATGGTAAAACTCAAAATGTCAGAGAGCATCTACCTCAACTTGCCTCTCATCCAACAAGGTCAAAGAGGGAAATCAGAGGTTAACAAAGTGAAGTGTTCAGGGTCAAATAGCAAGTCTGTATGACAACGGCAAGAATCCAGGCTGCCCTGGCTATCAGTCTAGGATCCTCTCCTCTACTTTGAGGTTATAATGTAGGGATTATAATACAGTGCAGGACTCTGAGCTCAAACACACCAGGTTTCAAGTTCTGATGCTAATGCTCATTTGTGACTTTGAGCAAGTTATTTAACCTTGTGTACACCTCAGTTTCCTCATTAGCAAATTGAAGACCAGTAATAGTGCCTGCCTCCTAGAGTTATGAGGCCTAAAAGCCAGAATTATCATGCATATAAGCATTTGGCAGTTTGACCCAAAGATGTGTCTAATAAATGCTACTTTATTATGATGCCCATGAAAGTACATTATAAACTGTAAACTGCCAGTCGATATTATTTATTGCTGTAGCCTAATTTTCCTAACAAGATAACGTAACATCTTATATAAATCTTTTCTTCCTTATACATAATAACAGCACGTAATAACAGTTACAAAATAATCTGTAAAGCCATCTTGTTTCTTATTTTTAATATAAGAAATACAAACTGCACACATAATCGTTTCTAATATTCCTATATATTGTAGTCCAGACTCAGATAGAAAATTCCCCTTTTCACAATATTGCAGATAAGTCAATAAGATGAATGGCCCTCTCTATCAACAGCCTTTATTCAAAACAAAATTGAAAGATGGAATGTAAGAAAAAAGCTGTTTTAGCCTTTGTCCAGAGTTCCCAAGACAGAGTACCTTGAGATTTCTGGAGTGGTCAGAGTATCTTTTGTTATTTATAAAAAGTCCTTTTATACCACACCTGAGTTCATGTGAATGAGATGACTCACAGCAAGGACCCCAGATAGCCTCAGCTTTATCAAAGGTGATTAGAAGGTTGGTACTTTCAGCCCCATCCCCCAGGCTCTGTCCAGGGAGAGGAGCTAGAGATGGAGTTCCATCACATGACTGTTAAGCTCATCAGTTGTGCCTATGTAATGAAACCTTGATGAGAAACTCTGAAATACTGAGGTTCAGAAAGCATCCAAGTTGGCGAATACATTGATGTCCTGGGAATGGTGGAAAACTGGAGAGGGCTAGGAAGCTCTGCCTCCTCATCTCTCTGCATCTTAAACTGTAAGCATAGCTCTTTCAGGAGTTACACTAATTGTTCTAAGGAATTATCAAACCTGAAGGGAGGTCATGGGAACTCCCCAATTTGTAGCAGGCCCACCAGAAGTGAAGGTAGCATGGTGACACCTGGGCTTTAGGGCTGGCACCTGAAGTAGGGGCAGTCCTGTGGGACTCAATGCTTAATCTCTGTGTCTCTGCTATCTCTGGGTGGTTAGTGTTAGAGCTTAATTGAGTAAAAAGACACCTGGTTGGTGTCAGAGGATTACTGTTAGAATGATTCAAGAGACAACTACCTTGGTTCTGAGCCTTCCTTTCCATGTAGATAACTGGACTAGGTGTGAATTCTAGTTTTTCTACCTCATCTTGTGATTCTCAGATTCCTCATCTGGAGCAAAAAGAGAGACTATCTACCCCTTATGTCCTCAGGCTGTGTCAGAGATTATGGAGATCCAAGGCAGTCACTGGATATGGTACCACTAAGGGAGAATTTGAGAAGCAACTTCAGTGACCCCCTAGAAACTTTTCTTATTTGAGTCATCCCTGGTTTCAGCAAAACCCTTCTAGTTGTAAACTGAGAGAGATATGTTTGCTTCCAAGGTATTTTACAGGGATACAATTCAGCCAGAGATCCAGGTACTTCTAAGGCAGCATGTGGGTGGGATCAGATTCCTGAGTTTTAGTCTTAGTTCTGCCTCTTAGAATTTAAATGACTTCATCAAGGTCATACAGCTATGGAGTCTCCATTTCCTCATTCATGGAATGAAAAAGTTGTATGAATCTTGAAAATATGTTCTAGGGACTACCTGTGTTAGACTCACATGGGTTGCTTGTGAAGGCAGTTTATGTTGCCCCAGATATGTTACATCACAACATCTGGGTTTGAGACCCTATATTACTTGAAATCTATGTTATTGACAAGCACCCCAGACAATTCTGATACCCAACAAAAATGGGCAACTACAAGATTTAACTACTTTCATTCTATTATAGCATTTTATCACATCAATTATATCAAATTGTTTCTCACAGAAATGATTTATCGGCTTGGTGAGGGCACTCACGAGGTACACATCACATATTCCAGTACCAGTAAGTTTTGCCAAGTACTAAGGCTGGTTAGGTAAAATCAACTCTTTTACAATGTGTCAACCTAAAAAATTCTCTCTGATGAGTCCCCAAAACCTCATTTTATAAGGACTTCATCTTTAGGGTAGCTTCCTTCGTGTGACTTTTTTTTTTTTTTCAAATAATGACATTATTTTTTCCATTTAATTGGTCTACCTAATTCCAGTCTCAGAAGTAAATCTCTCTCACAATTATATACAAAGCCAGTTGCAATCTTGTTGACTGATGCCGTAATTTCAGGCAATGAGCAAACACGCTTAATGTAGTTAATGCTATGATGCATTAATTTGAATATCTTGGAAGTGCTCCATAGAGTAACAAAGGAACTTAAGTAACTTTGATGTCATTAAAAATGCAAACACATCTGAACCTAAAGATTAGCACTGACTTATCAAATCCATCTTTTTTGAGGGCATCTACTGTGCCAGTTTCAGTTTCTTCCTTCTCCTTCCCTCCCCCCACCCCCG